>NW_028124980.1:0-120085 GCF_965194825.1 Balaenoptera physalus | reverse complement strand
GACACAAGCACCCCAAAGTTTAGGGCTGCTCTGTTGACAAGGACCTCCACTTCATTCCACCTTAAATATCCCAGGAAAGCGAAAAATGGATCAAAAATTTGTGGTCCTTATGTACAATGGAATATCACTCAGCCATGAAATCAATGTCATAAGGCTAGTAGCAGCATGATGAGTGGATTTAGGTAAGACGATTCTAAGTGAAATAAGTCACACAGAAAAGGACACTTCTCATAAGGTGTCACTTATAGAGGGAATGTAAAAACCGTTACACTTGAACTGAATTACAAAACAGAACAGAGTCACACATGCAGAAAACACACTATGGCTGCTTAACGGGAAAGGTGAGGTGGGGTGATACATAAAACAAGAGTTTCAAATTAGCTCAGATACCGTTCCATAAACCCAATATGTAATAGACAAGACCGACTCCTTGCTCAGAGAACTGGACTCAACACGCCCGATTCACCGCACAAGAATATATCTGACTAGTAATAATCTTAAAACCTATGTATTGATATCTCTCTGTTAGTGTGTCAAGTGGGTGTAAAGCGGCATAAACACAGCCGTGAAAAGCAGCTAAACCCCATTATAAAAATAAATTACTTTTAAAAACCCATGAAACAAAGACAGGGAAAGAGAGAGAAATTCTTACACAATTCGTTCAGGGGCTGTGATGCAACCTGGATTGACCATATCTAGACCCACAGCTGGATGAGACATAAGGGTGGACACTCTTGGGGCTGAGAGGTTTGGTGAGGTTGGGTGAGCAAACGCAGACCCTTTAAAGTAATACTGCGTGCTACCCATCGCATGGGTCCCAAATCTCCAGGTTCAAGGGCATCTTCCTACATCGAAAACATGCATGAGAAACCCAGAAGATGGTACACCGTGTGATGGGGAAAGGTTTCTAAAACGCACCTCATTTCTCATCTCCTTGTGCTCGGGTTCGCCATTCCAGCCACTTTACTAGCAATCTCCCTACTTGGAGCATCAGCACCTTTAACCTCCTGTTCCGTACAGGTTGCAATTTGTCCTGAGGATGAACGGGAAGACGGGGAACCAATGAGAGACTAGCTCTTGGTGTTGGGACAGGCACAGGTCACTCTATTTTCCCATCAGGAAGAAGAATTAACCACAGGCTCAGCCTGCCCCCCGGAACCAGAGCAGGGCCTGAAGCCATCCTGCGCTTTTGCGGCCAGCTCCCAAAAATGCGACTTGTAAAATGGAGCTTCAGGGCACTGCAATTCACAAACCTGCAGAGTTATAAATGATAACTCTCGTCCACAAATATATTGAGGGAAGGCAAAGAAGAGGATTTGAAATCAAGGCAGAATTGCAAGAAACAGATTTCAGGAGGTAGATTCGAATCGCCTTTAAAGCACATGAAAAGCGGCAAAATGTTGACAATGATGCACTTGGCCAAAAAGGGCGTATGCGTTTTTTCCTGAATATATTCAGGAAAAAACGCATACGCCCTTTTTGGCCAACCAAGCAACCTGGAAAGGCAAATCAGCGCTACAAAGAAGTCTCGCTTCCCATCGGTCAAAAGGGCCATGCTGAAAAAAGTGTCAAAACCAGAAATGCAGGACAGGCCATGGAGAAATGGGAGCCTTGCTACACTGATGGGTGGGATGTAAATTGCCAACAGCCACTCTGGAGAAGTGTACGGTGTGTCCTGAAACATCTAAGAAACACAGCTTAGAGAGCATAGGGCACTTCCACGCATGAGGGGATAAAGTGGGAAAATTGAAAATCAGCAAGACACAAGCACCCCAAAGTTTAGGGCTGCTCTGTTGACAAGGACCTCCACTTCATTCCACCTTAAATATCCCAGGAAAGCGAAAAATGGATCAAAAAGTTGTGGTCCTTATGTACAATGGAATATCACTCAGCCATGAAATCAATGTCATAAGGCTAGTAGCAGCATGATGAGTGGATTTAGGTAAGACGATTCTAAGTGAAATAAGTCACACAGAAAAGGACACTTCTCATAAGGTGTCACTTATAGAGGGAATGTAAAAACCGTTACACTTGAACTGAATTACAAAACAGAACAGAGTCACACATGCAGAAAACACACTATGGCTGCTTAACGGGAAAGGTGAGGTGGGGTGATACATAAAACAAGAGTTTCAAATTAGCTCAGATACCGTTCCATAAACCCAATATGTAATAGACAAGACCTACTCCTTGCTCAGAGAACTGGACTCAACACGCCCGATTCACCGCACAAGAATATATCTGACTAGTAATAATCTTAAAACCTATGTATTGATATCTCTCTGTTAGTGTGTCAAGTGGGTGTAAAGCGGCATAAACACAGCCGTGAAAAGCAGCTAAACCCCATTATAAAAATAAATTACTTTTAAAAACCCATGAAACAAAGACAGGGAAAGAGAGAGAAATTCTTACACAATTCGTTCAGGGGCTGTGATGCAACCTGGATTGACCATATCTAGACCCACAGCTGGATGAGACAGAAGGGTGGACACTCTTGGGGCTGAGAGGTTTGGTGAGGTTGGGTGAGCAAACGCAGACCCTTTAAAGTAATACTGCGTGCTACCCATCGCATGGGTCCCAAATCTCCAGGTTCAAGGGCATCTTCCTACATCGAAAACATGCATGAGAAACCCAGAAGATGGTACACCGTGTGATGGGGAAAGGTTTCTAAAACGCACCTCATTTCTCATCTCCTTGTGCTCGGGTTCGCCATTCCAGCCACTTTACTAGCAATCTCCCTACTTGGAGCATCAGCACCTTTAACCTCCTGTTCCGTACAGGTTGCAATTTGTCCTGAGGATGAACGGGAAGACGGGGAACCAATGAGAGACTAGCTCTTGGTGTTGGGACAGGCACAGGTCACTCTATTTTCCCATCAGGAAGAAGAATTAACCACAGGCTCAGCCTGCCCCCCGGAACCAGAACAGGGCCTGAAGCCATCCTGCGCTTTTGCGGCCAGCTCCCAAAAAAGCGACTTGTAAAATGGAGCTTCAGGGCACTGCAATTCACAAACCTGCAGAGTTATAAATGATAACTCTCGTCCACAAATATATTGAGGGAAGGCAAAGAAGAGGATTTGAAATCAAGGCAGAATTGCAAGAAACAGATTTCAGGAGGTAGATACGAATCGCCTTTAAAGCACATGAAAAGCGGCAAAACGTTGACAATGATGCCCTTGGCCAAAAAGGGCGTATGCGTTTTTTCCTGAATATATTCAGGAAAAAACGCATACGCCCTTTTTGGCCAACCAAGCAACCTGGAAAGGCAAATCAGCGCTACAAAGAAGTCTCGCTTCCCATCGGTCAAAAGGGCCATGCTGAAAAAAGTGTCAAAACCAGAAATGCAGGACAGGCCATGGAGAAATGGGAGCCTTGCTACACTGATGGGTGGGATGTAAATTGCCAACAGCCACTCTGGAGAAGTGTACGGTGTGTCCTGAAACATCTAAGAAACACAGCTTAGAGAGCATAGGGCACTTCCACGCATGAGGGGATAAAGTGGGAAAATTGAAAATCAGCAAGACACAAGCACCCCAAAGTTTAGGGCTGCTCTGTTGACAAGGACCTCCACTTCATTCCACCTTAAATATCCCAGGAAAGCGAAAAATGGATCAAAAAGTTGTGGTCCTTATGTACAATGGAATATCACTCAGCCATGAAATCAATGTCATAAGGCTAGTAGCAGCATGATGAGTGGATTTAGGTAAGACGATTCTAAGTGAAATAAGTCACACAGAAAAGGACACTTCTCATAAGGTGTCACTTATAGAGGGAATGTAAAAACCGTTACACTTGAACTGAATTACAAAACAGAACAGAGTCACACATGCAGAAAACACACTATGGCTGCTTAACGGGAAAGGTGAGGTGGGGTGATACATAAAACAAGAGTTTCAAATTAGCTCAGATACCGTTCCATAAACCCAATATGTAATAGACAAGACCTACTCCTTGCTCAGAGAACTGGACTCAACACGCCCGATTCACCGCACAAGAATATATCTGACTAGTAATAATCTTAAAACCTATGTATTGATATCTCTCTGTTAGTGTGTCAAGTGGGTGTAAAGCGGCATAAACACAGCCGTGAAAAGCAGCTAAACCCCATTATAAAAATAAATTACTTTTAAAAACCCATGAAACAAAGACAGGGAAAGAGAGAGAAATTCTTACACAATTCGTTCAGGGGTTGTGATGCAACCTGGCTTGACCATATCTAGACCCACAGCTGGATGAGACATAAGGGTGGACACTCTTGGGACTGAGAGGTTTGGTGAGGTTGGGTGAGCAAATGCAGACCCTTTAAAGTAATACTGCGTGCTACCCATCGCATGGGTCCCAAATCTCCAGGTTCAAGGGCATCTTCCTACATCGAAAACATGCATGAGAAACCCAGAAGATGGTACACCGTGTGATGGGGAAAGGTTTGTAAAACGCACCTCATTTCTCATCTCCTTGTGCTCGGGTTCGCCATTCCAGCCACTTTACTAGCAATCTCCCTACTTGGAGCATCAGCACCTTTAACCTCCTGTTCCGTACAGGTTGCAATTTGTCCTGAGGATGAACGGGAAGACGGGGAACCAATGAGAGACTAGCTCTTGGTGTTGGGACAGGCACAGGTCACTCTATTTTCCCATCAGGAAGAAGAATTAACCACAGGCTCAGCCTGCCCCCCGGAACCAGAGCAGGGCCTGAAGCCATCCTGCGCTTTTGCGGCCAGCTCCCAAAAATGCGACTTGTAAAATGGAGCTTCAGGGCACTGCAATTCACAAACCTGCAGAGTTATAAATGATAACTCTCGTCCACAAATATATTGAGGGAAGGCAAAGAAGAGGATTTGAAATCAAGGCAGAATTGCAAGAAACAGATTTCAGGAGGTAGATTCGAATCGCCTTTAAAGCACATGAAAAGCGGCAAAATGTTGACAATGATGCCCTTGGCCAAAAAGGGCGTATGCGTTTTTTCCTGAATATATTCAGGAAAAAACGCATACGCCCTTTTTGGCCAACCAAGCAACCTGGAAAGGCAAATCAGCGCTACAAAGAAGTCTCGCTTCCCATCGGTCAAAAGGGCCATGCTGAAAAAAGTGTCAAAACCAGAAATGCAGGACAGGCCATGGAGAAATGGGAGCCTTGCTACACTGATGGGTGGGATGTAAATTGCCAACAGCCACTCTGGAGAAGTGTACGGTGTGTCCTGAAACATCTAAGAAACACAGCTTAGAGAGCATAGGGCACTTCCACGCATGAGGGGATAAAGTGGGAAAATTGAAAATCAGCAAGACACAAGCACCCCAAAGTTTAGGGCTGCTCTGTTGACAAGGACCTCCACTTCATTCCACCTTAAATATCCCAGGAAAGCGAAAAATGGATCAAAAAGTTGTGGTCCTTATGTACAATGGAATATCACTCAGCCATGAAATCAATGTCATAAGGCTAGTAGCAGCATGATGAGTGGATTTAGGTAAGACGATTCTAAGTGAAATAAGTCACACAGAAAAGGACACTTCTCATAAGGTGTCACTTATAGAGGGAATGTAAAAACCGTTACACTTGAACTGAATTACAAAACAGAACAGAGTCACACATGCAGAAAACACACTATGGCTGCTTAACGGGAAAGGTGAGGTGGGGTGATACATAAAACAAGAGTTTCAAATTAGCTCAGATACCGTTCCATAAACCCAATATGTAATAGACAAGACCGACTCCTTGCTCAGAGAACTGGACTCAACACGCCCGATTCACCGCACAAGAATATATCTGACTAGTAATAATCTTAAAACCTATGTATTGATATCTCTCTGTTAGTGTGTCAAGTGGGTGTAAAGCGGCATAAACACAGCCGTGAAAAGCAGCTAAACCCCATTATAAAAATAAATTACTTTTAAAAACCCATGAAACAAAGACAGGGAAAGAGAGAGAAATTCTTACACAATTCGTTCAGGGGCTGTGATGCAACCTGGATTGACCATATCTAGACCCACAGCTGGATGAGACATAAGGGTGGACACTCTTGGGGCTGAGAGGTTTGGTGAGGTTGGGTGAGCAAACGCAGACCCTTTAAAGTAATACTGCGTGCTACCCATCGCATGGGTCCCAAATCTCCAGGTTCAAGGGCATCTTCCTACATCGAAAACATGCATGAGAAACCCAGAAGATGGTACACCGTGTGATGGGGAAAGGTTTCTAAAACGCACCTCATTTCTCATCTCCTTGTGCTCGGGTTCGCCATTCCAGCCACTTTACTAGCAATCTCCCTACTTGGAGCATCAGCACCTTTAACCTCCTGTTCCGTACAGGTTGCAATTTGTCCTGAGGATGAACGGGAAGACGGGGAACCAATGAGAGACTAGCTCTTGGTGTTGGGACAGGCACAGGTCACTCTATTTTCCCATCAGGAAGAAGAATTAACCACAGGCTCAGCCTGCCCCCCGGAACCAGAGCAGGGCCTGAAGCCATCCTGCGCTTTTGCGGCCAGCTCCCAAAAATTCGACTTGTAAAATGGAGCTTCAGGGCACTGCAATTCACAAACCTGCAGAGTTATAAATGATAACTCTCGTCCACAAATATATTGAGGGAAGGCAAAGAAGAGGATTTGAAATCAAGGCAGAATTGCAAGAAACAGATTTCAGGAGGTAGATTCGAATCGCCTTTAAAGCACATGAAAAGCGGCAAAATGTTGACAATGATGCACTTGGCCAAAAAGGGCGTATGCGTTTTTTCCTGAATATATTCAGGAAAAAACGCATACGCCCTTTTTGGCCAACCAAGCAACCTGGAAAGGCAAATCAGCGCTACAAAGAAGTCTCGCTTCCCATCGGTCAAAAGGGCCATGCTGAAAAAAGTGTCAAAACCAGAAATGCAGGACAGGCCATGGAGAAATGGGAGCCTTGCTACACTGATGGGTGGGATGTAAATTGCCAACAGCCACTCTGGAGAAGTGTACGGTGTGTCCTGAAACATCTAAGAAACACAGCTTAGAGAGCATAGGGCACTTCCACGCATGAGGGGATAAAGTGGGAAAATTGAAAATCAGCAAGACACAAGCACCCCAAAGTTTAGGGCTGCTCTGTTGACAAGGACCTCCACTTCATTCCACCTTAAATATCCCAGGAAAGCGAAAAATGGATCAAAAAGTTGTGGTCCTTATGTACAATGGAATATCACTCAGCCATGAAATCAATGTCATAAGGCTAGTAGCAGCATGATGAGTGGATTTAGGTAAGACGATTCTAAGTGAAATAAGTCACACAGAAAAGGACACTTCTCATAAGGTGTCACTTATAGAGGGAATGTAAAAACCGTTACACTTGAACTGAATTACAAAACAGAACAGAGTCACACATGCAGAAAACACACTATGGCTGCTTAACGGGAAAGGTGAGGTGGGGTGATACATAAAACAAGAGTTTCAAATTAGCTCAGATACCGTTCCATAAACCCAATATGTAATAGACAAGACCTACTCCTTGCTCAGAGAACTGGACTCAACACGCCCGATTCACCGCACAAGAATATATCTGACTAGTAATAATCTTAAAACCTATGTATTGATATCTCTCTGTTAGTGTGTCAAGTGGGTGTAAAGCGGCATAAACACAGCCGTGAAAAGCAGCTAAACCCCATTATAAAAATAAATTACTTTTAAAAACCCATGAAACAAAGACAGGGAAAGAGAGAGAAATTCTTACACAATTCGTTCAGGGGCTGTGATGCAACCTGGATTGACCATATCTAGACCCACAGCTGGATGAGACAGAAGGGTGGACACTCTTGGGGCTGAGAGGTTTGGTGAGGTTGGGTGAGCAAACGCAGACCCTTTAAAGTAATACTGCGTGCTACCCATCGCATGGGTCCCAAATCTCCAGGTTCAAGGGCTTCTTCCTACATCGAAAACATGCATGAGAAACCCAGAAGATGGTACACCGTGTGATGGGGAAAGGTTTCTAAAACGCACCTCATTTCTCATCTCCTTGTGCTCGGGTTCGCCATTCCAGCCACTTTACTAGCAATCTCCCTACTTGGAGCATCAGCACCTTTAACCTCCTGTTCCGTACAGGTTGCAATTTGTCCTGAGGATGAACGGGAAGACGGGGAACCAATGAGAGACTAGCTCTTGGTGTTGGGACAGGCACAGGTCACTCTATTTTCCCATCAGGAAGAAGAATTAACCACAGGCTCAGCCTGCCCCCCGGAACCAGAGCAGGGCCTGAAGCCATCCTGCGCTTTTGCGGCCAGCTCCCAAAAATGCGACTTGTAAAATGGAGCTTCAGGGCACTGCAATTCACAAACCTGCAGAGTTATAAATGATAACTCTCGTCCACAAATATATTGAGGGAAGGCAAAGAAGAGGATTTGAAATCAAGGCAGAATTGCAAGAAACAGATTTCAGGAGGTAGATTCGAATCGCCTTTAAAGCACATGAAAAGCGGCAAAATGTTGACAATGATGCCCTTGGCCAAAAAGGGCGTATGCGTTTTTTCCTGAATATATTCAGGAAAAAACGCATACGCCCTTTTTGGCCAACCAAGCAACCTGGAAAGGCAAATCAGCGCTACAAAGAAGTCTCGCTTCCCATCGGTCAAAAGGGCCATGCTGAAAAAAGTGTCAAAACCAGAAATGCAGGACAGGCCATGGAGAAATGGGAGCCTTGCTACACTGATGGGTGGGATGTAAATTGCCAACAGCCACTCTGGAGAAGTGTACGGTGTGTCCTGAAACATCTAAGAAACACAGCTTAGAGAGCATAGGGCACTTCCACGCATGAGGGGATAAAGTGGGAAAATTGAAAATCAGCAAGACACAAGCACCCCAAAGTTTAGGGCTGCTCTGTTGACAAGGACCTCCACTTCATTCCACCTTAAATATCCCAGGAAAGCGAAAAATGGATCAAAAAGTTGTGGTCCTTATGTACAATGGAATATCACTCAGCCATGAAATCAATGTCATAAGGCTAGTAGCAGCATGATGAGTGGATTTAGGTAAGACGATTCTAAGTGAAATAAGTCACACAGAAAAGGACACTTCTCATAAGGTGTCACTTATAGAGGGAATGTAAAAACCGTTACACTTGAACTGAATTACAAAACAGAACAGAGTCACACATGCAGAAAACACACTATGGCTGCTTAACGGGAAAGGTGAGGTGGGGTGATACATAAAACAAGAGTTTCAAATTAGCTCAGATACCGTTCCATAAACCCAATATGTAATAGACAAGACCGACTCCTTGCTCAGAGAACTGGACTCAACACGCCTGATTCACCGCACAAGAATATATCTGACTAGTAATAATCTTAAAACCTATGTATTGATATCTCTCTGTTAGTGTGTCAAGTGGGTGTAAAGCGGCATAAACACAGCCGTGAAAAGCAGCTAAACCCCATTATAAAAATAAATTACTTTTAAAAACCCATGAAACAAAGACAGGGAAAGAGAGAGAAATTCTTACACAATTCGTTCAGGGGCTGTGATGCAACCTGGATTGACCATATCTAGACCCACAGCTGGATGAGACATAAGGGTGGACACTCTTGGGGCTGAGAGGTTTGGTGAGGTTGGGTGAGCAAACGCAGACCCTTTAAAGTAATACTGCGTGCTACCCATCGCATGGGTCCCAAATCTCCAGGTTCAAGGGCATCTTCCTACATCGAAAACATGCATGAGAAACCCAGAAGATGGTACACCGTGTGATGGGGAAAGGTTTCTAAAACGCACCTCATTTCTCATCTCCTTGTGCTCGGGTTCGCCATTCCAGCCACTTTACTAGCAATCTCCCTACTTGGAGCATCAGCACCTTTAACCTCCTGTTCCGTACAGGTTGCAATTTGTCCTGAGGATGAACGGGAAGACGGGGAACCAATGAGAGACTAGCTCTTGGTGTTGGGACAGGCACAGGTCACTCTATTTTCCCATCAGGAAGAAGAATTAACCACAGGCTCAGCCTGCCCCCCGGAACCAGAGCAGGGCCTGAAGCCATCCTGCGCTTTTGCGGCCAGCTCCCAAAAATGCGACTTGTAAAATGGAGCTTCAGGGCACTGCAATTCACAAACCTGCAGAGTTATAAATGATAACTCTCGTCCACAAATATATTGAGGGAAGGCAAAGAAGAGGATTTGAAATCAAGGCAGAATTGCAAGAAACAGATTTCAGGAGGTAGATTCGAATCGCCTTTAAAGCACATGAAAAGCGGCAAAATGTTGACAATGATGCACTTGGCCAAAAAGGGCGTATGCGTTTTTTCCTGAATATATTCAGGAAAAAACGCATACGCCCTTTTTGGCCAACCAAGCAACCTGGAAAGGCAAATCAGCGCTACAAAGAAGTCTCGCTTCCCATCGGTCAAAAGGGCCATGCTGAAAAAAGTGTCAAAACCAGAAATGCAGGACAGGCCATGGAGAAATGGGAGCCTTGCTACACTGATGGGTGGGATGTAAATTGCCAACAGCCACTCTGGAGAAGTGTACGGTGTGTCCTGAAACATCTAAGAAACACAGCTTAGAGAGCATAGGGCACTTCCACGCATGAGGGGATAAAGTGGGAAAATTGAAAATCAGCAAGACACAAGCACCCCAAAGTTTAGGGCTGCTCTGTTGACAAGGACCTCCACTTCATTCCACCTTAAATATCCCAGGAAAGCGAAAAATGGATCAAAAAGTTGTGGTCCTTATGTACAATGGAATATCACTCAGCCATGAAATCAATGTCATAAGGCTAGTAGCAGCATGATGAGTGGATTTAGGTAAGACGATTCTAAGTGAAATAAGTCACACAGAAAAGGACACTTCTCATAAGGTGTCACTTATAGAGGGAATGTAAAAACCGTTACACTTGAACTGAATTACAAAACAGAACAGAGTCACACATGCAGAAAACACACTATGGCTGCTTAACGGGAAAGGTGAGGTGGGGTGATACATAAAACAAGAGTTTCAAATTAGCTCAGATACCGTTCCATAAACCCAATATGTAATAGACAAGACCTACTCCTTGCTCAGAGAACTGGACTCAACACGCCCGATTCACCGCACAAGAATATATCTGACTAGTAATAATCTTAAAACCTATGTATTGATATCTCTCTGTTAGTGTGTCAAGTGGGTGTAAAGCGGCATAAACACAGCCGTGAAAAGCAGCTAAACCCCATTATAAAAATAAATTACTTTTAAAAACCCATGAAACAAAGACAGGGAAAGAGAGAGAAATTCTTACACAATTCGTTCAGGGGCTGTGATGCAACCTGGATTGACCATATCTAGACCCACAGCTGGATGAGACAGAAGGGTGGACACTCTTGGGGCTGAGAGGTTTGGTGAGGTTGGGTGAGCAAACGCAGACCCTTTAAAGTAATACTGCGTGCTACCCATCGCATGGGTCCCAAATCTCCAGGTTCAAGGGCATCTTCCTACATCGAAAACATGCATGAGAAACCCAGAAGATGGTACACCGTGTGATGGGGAAAGGTTTCTAAAACGCACCTCATTTCTCATCTCCTTGTGCTCGGGTTCGCCATTCCAGCCACTTTACTAGCAATCTCCCTACTTGGAGCATCAGCACCTTTAACCTCCTGTTCCGTACAGGTTGCAATTTGTCCTGAGGATGAACGGGAAGACGGGGAACCAATGAGAGACTAGCTCTTGGTGTTGGGACAGGCACAGGTCACTCTATTTTCCCATCAGGAAGAAGAATTAACCACAGGCTCAGCCTGCCCCCCGGAACCAGAACAGGGCCTGAAGCCATCCTGCGCTTTTGCGGCCAGCTCCCAAAAAAGCGACTTGTAAAATGGAGCTTCAGGGCACTGCAATTCACAAACCTGCAGAGTTATAAATGATAACTCTCGTCCACAAATATATTGAGGGAAGGCAAAGAAGAGGATTTGAAATCAAGGCAGAATTGCAAGAAACAGATTTCAGGAGGTAGATACGAATCGCCTTTAAAGCACATGAAAAGCGGCAAAACGTTGACAATGATGCCCTTGGCCAAAAAGGGCGTATGCGTTTTTTCCTGAATATATTCAGGAAAAAACGCATACGCCCTTTTTGGCCAACCAAGCAACCTGGAAAGGCAAATCAGCGCTACAAAGAAGTCTCGCTTCCCATCGGTCAAAAGGGCCATGCTGAAAAAAGTGTCAAAACCAGAAATGCAGGACAGGCCATGGAGAAATGGGAGCCTTGCTACACTGATGGGTGGGATGTAAATTGCCAACAGCCACTCTGGAGAAGTGTACGGTGTGTCCTGAAACATCTAAGAAACACAGCTTAGAGAGCATAGGGCACTTCCACGCATGAGGGGATAAAGTGGGAAAATTGAAAATCAGCAAGACACAAGCACCCCAAAGTTTAGGGCTGCTCTGTTGACAAGGACCTCCACTTCATTCCACCTTAAATATCCCAGGAAAGCGAAAAATGGATCAAAAAGTTGTGGTCCTTATGTACAATGGAATATCACTCAGCCATGAAATCAATGTCATAAGGCTAGTAGCAGCATGATGAGTGGATTTAGGTAAGACGATTCTAAGTGAAATAAGTCACACAGAAAAGGACACTTCTCATAAGGTGTCACTTATAGAGGGAATGTAAAAACCGTTACACTTGAACTGAATTACAAAACAGAACAGAGTCACACATGCAGAAAACACACTATGGCTGCTTAACGGGAAAGGTGAGGTGGGGTGATACATAAAACAAGAGTTTCAAATTAGCTCAGATACCGTTCCATAAACCCAATATGTAATAGACAAGACCTACTCCTTGCTCAGAGAACTGGACTCAACACGCCCGATTCACCGCACAAGAATATATCTGACTAGTAATAATCTTAAAACCTATGTATTGATATCTCTCTGTTAGTGTGTCAAGAGGGTGTAAAGCGGCATAAACACAGCCGTGAAAAGCAGCTAAACCCCATTATAAAAATAAATTACTTTTAAAAACCCATGAAACAAAGACAGGGAAAGAGAGAGAAATTCTTACACAATTCGTTCAGGGGTTGTGATGCAACCTGGCTTGACCATATCTAGACCCACAGCTGGATGAGACATAAGGGTGGACACTCTTGGGACTGAGAGGTTTGGTGAGGTTGGGTGAGCAAATGCAGACCCTTTAAAGTAATACTGCGTGCTACCCATCGCATGGGTCCCAAATCTCCAGGTTCAAGGGCATCTTCCTACATCGAAAACATGCATGAGAAACCCAGAAGATGGTACACCGTGTGATGGGGAAAGGTTTGTAAAACGCACCTCATTTCTCATCTCCTTGTGCTCGGGTTCGCCATTCCAGCCACTTTACTAGCAATCTCCCTACTTGGAGCATCAGCACCTTTAACCTCCTGTTCCGTACAGGTTGCAATTTGTCCTGAGGATGAACGGGAAGACGGGGAACCAATGAGAGACTAGCTCTTGGTGTTGGGACAGGCACAGGTCACTCTATTTTCCCATCAGGAAGAAGAATTAACCACAGGCTCAGCCTGCCCCCCAGAACCAGAGCAGGGCCTGAAGCCATCCTGCGCTTTTGCGGCCAGCTCCCAAAAATGCGACTTGTAAAATGGAGCTTCAGGGCACTGCAATTCACAAACCTGCAGAGTTATAAATGATAACTCTCGTCCACAAATATATTGAGGGAAGGCAAAGAAGAGGATTTGAAATCAAGGCAGAATTGCAAGAAACAGATTTCAGGAGGTAGATTCGAATCGCCTTTAAAGCACATGAAAAGCGGCAAAATGTTGACAATGATGCCCTTGGCCAAAAAGGGCGTATGCGTTTTTTCCTGAATATATTCAGGAAAAAACGCATACGCCCTTTTTGGCCAACCAAGCAACCTGGAAAGGCAAATCAGCGCTACAAAGAAGTCTCGCTTCCCATCGGTCAAAAGGGCCATGCTGAAAAAAGTGTCAAAACCAGAAATGCAGGACAGGCCATGGAGAAATGGGAGCCTTGCTACACTGATGGGTGGGATGTAAATTGCCAACAGCCACTCTGGAGAAGTGTACGGTGTGTCCTGAAACATCTAAGAAACACAGCTTAGAGAGCATAGGGCACTTCCACGCATGAGGGGATAAAGTGGGAAAATTGAAAATCAGCAAGACACAAGCACCCCAAAGTTTAGGGCTGCTCTGTTGACAAGGACCTCCACTTCATTCCACCTTAAATATCCCAGGAAAGCGAAAAATGGATCAAAAAGTTGTGGTCCTTATGTACAATGGAATATCACTCAGCCATGAAATCAATGTCATAAGGCTAGTAGCAGCATGATGAGTGGATTTAGGTAAGACGATTCTAAGTGAAATAAGTCACACAGAAAAGGACACTTCTCATAAGGTGTCACTTATAGAGGGAATGTAAAAACCGTTACACTTGAACTGAATTACAAAACAGAACAGAGTCACACATGCAGAAAACACACTATGGCTGCTTAACGGGAAAGGTGAGGTGGGGTGATACATAAAACAAGAGTTTCAAATTAGCTCAGATACCGTTCCATAAACCCAATATGTAATAGACAAGACCGACTCCTTGCTCAGAGAACTGGACTCAACACGCCCGATTCACCGCACAAGAATATATCTGACTAGTAATAATCTTAAAACCTATGTATTGATATCTCTCTGTTAGTGTGTCAAGTGGGTGTAAAGCGGCATAAACACAGCCGTGAAAAGCAGCTAAACCCCATTATAAAAATAAATTACTTTTAAAAACCCATGAAACAAAGACAGGGAAAGAGAGAGAAATTCTTACACAATTCGTTCAGGGGCTGTGATGCAACCTGGATTGACCATATCTAGACCCACAGCTGGATGAGACATAAGGGTGGACACTCTTGGGGCTGAGAGGTTTGGTGAGGTTGGGTGAGCAAACGCAGACCCTTTAAAGTAATACTGCGTGCTACCCATCGCATGGGTCCCAAATCTCCAGGTTCAAGGGCATCTTCCTACATCGAAAACATGCATGAGAAACCCAGAAGATGGTACACCGTGTGATGGGGAAAGGTTTCTAAAACGCACCTCATTTCTCATCTCCTTGTGCTCGGGTTCGCCATTCCAGCCACTTTACTAGCAATCTCCCTACTTGGAGCATCAGCACCTTTAACCTCCTGTTCCGTACAGGTTGCAATTTGTCCTGAGGATGAACGGGAAGACGGGGAACCAATGAGAGACTAGCTCTTGGTATTGGGACAGGCACAGGTCACTCTATTTTCCCATCAGGAAGAAGAATTAACCACAGGCTCAGCCTGCCCCCCGGAACCAGAGCAGGGCCTGAAGCCATCCTGCGCTTTTGCGGCCAGCTCCCAAAAATGCGACTTGTAAAATGGAGCTTCAGGGCACTGCAATTCACAAACCTGCAGAGTTATAAATGATAACTCTCGTCCACAAATATATTGAGGGAAGGCAAAGAAGAGGATTTGAAATCAAGGCAGAATTGCAAGAAACAGATTTCAGGAGGTAGATTCGAATCGCCTTTAAAGCACATGAAAAGCGGCAAAATGTTGACAATGATGCACTTGGCCAAAAAGGGCGTATGCGTTTTTTCCTGAATATATTCAGGAAAAAACGCATACGCCCTTTTTGGCCAACCAAGCAACCTGGAAAGGCAAATCAGCGCTACAAAGAAGTCTCGCTTCCCATCGGTCAAAAGGGCCATGCTGAAAAAAGTGTCAAAACCAGAAATGCAGGACAGGCCATGGAGAAATGGGAGCCTTGCTACACTGATGGGTGGGATGTAAATTGCCAACAGCCACTCTGGAGAAGTGTACGGTGTGTCCTGAAACATCTAAGAAACACAGCTTAGAGAGCATAGGGCACTTCCACGCATGAGGGGATAAAGTGGGAAAATTGAAAATCAGCAAGACACAAGCACCCCAAAGTTTAGGGCTGCTCTGTTGACAAGGACCTCCACTTCATTCCACCTTAAATATCCCAGGAAAGCGAAAAATGGATCAAAAAGTTGTGGTCCTTATGTACAATGGAATATCACTCAGCCATGAAATCAATGTCATAAGGCTAGTAGCAGCATGATGAGTGGATTTAGGTAAGACGATTCTAAGTGAAATAAGTCACACAGAAAAGGACACTTCTCATAAGGTGTCACTTATAGAGGGAATGTAAAAACCGTTACACTTGAACTGAATTACAAAACAGAACAGAGTCACACATGCAGAAAACACACTATGGCTGCTTAACGGGAAAGGTGAGGTGGGGTGATACATAAAACAAGAGTTTCAAATTAGCTCAGATACCGTTCCATAAACCCAATATGTAATAGACAAGACCTACTCCTTGCTCAGAGAACTGGACTCAACACGCCCGATTCACCGCACAAGAATATATCTGACTAGTAATAATCTTAAAACCTATGTATTGATATCTCTCTGTTAGTGTGTCAAGTGGGTGTAAAGCGGCATAAACACAGCCGTGAAAAGCAGCTAAACCCCATTATAAAAATAAATTACTTTTAAAAACCCATGAAACAAAGACAGGGAAAGAGAGAGAAATTCTTACACAATTCGTTCAGGGGCTGTGATGCAACCTGGATTGACCATATCTAGACCCACAGCTGGATGAGACAGAAGGGTGGACACTCTTGGGGCTGAGAGGTTTGGTGAGGTTGGGTGAGCAAACGCAGACCCTTTAAAGTAATACTGCGTGCTACCCATCGCATGGGTCCCAAATCTCCAGGTTCAAGGGCTTCTTCCTACATCGAAAACATGCATGAGAAACCCAGAAGATGGTACACCGTGTGATGGGGAAAGGTTTCTAAAACGCACCTCATTTCTCATCTCCTTGTGCTCGGGTTCGCCATTCCAGCCACTTTACTAGCAATCTCCCTACTTGGAGCATCAGCACCTTTAACCTCCTGTTCCGTACAGGTTGCAATTTGTCCTGAGGATGAACGGGAAGACGGGGAACCAATGAGAGACTAGCTCTTGGTGTTGGGACAGGCACAGGTCACTCTATTTTCCCATCAGGAAGAAGAATTAACCACAGGCTCAGCCTGCCCCCCGGAACCAGAACAGGGCCTGAAGCCATCCTGCGCTTTTGCGGCCAGCTCCCAAAAAAGCGACTTGTAAAATGGAGCTTCAGGGCACTGCAATTCACAAACCTGCAGAGTTATAAATGATAACTCTCGTCCACAAATATATTGAGGGAAGGCAAAGAAGAGGATTTGAAATCAAGGCAGAATTGCAGGAAACAGATTTCAGGAGGTAGATTCGAATCGCCTTTAAAGCACATGAAAAGCGGCAAAACGTTGACAATGATGCCCTTGGCCAAAAAGGGCGTATGCGTTTTTTCCTGAATATATTCAGGAAAAAACGCATACGCCCTTTTTGGCCAACCAAGCAACCTGGAAAGGCAAATCAGCGCTACAAAGAAGTCTCGCTTCCCATCGGTCAAAAGGGCCATGCTGAAAAAAGTGTCAAAACCAGAAATGCAGGACAGGCCATGGAGAAATGGGAGCCTTGCTACACTGATGGGCGGGATGTAAATCGCCAACAGCCACTCTGGAGAAGTGTACGGTGTGTCCTGAAACATCTAAAAAACACAGCTTAGAGAGCATAGGGCACTTCCACGCATGGGGGGATAAAGTGGGAAAATTGAAAATCAGCAAGACACAAGCACCCCAAAGTTTAGGGCTGCTCTGTTGACAAGGACCTCCACTTCATTCCACCTTAAATATCCCAGGAAAGCGAAAAATGGATCAAAAAGTTGTGGTCCTTATGTACAATGGAATATCACTCAGCCATGAAATCAATGTCATAAGGCTAGTAGCAGCATGATGAGTGGATTTAGGTAAGACGATTCTAAGTGAAATAAGTCACACAGAAAAGGACACTTCTCATAAGGTGTCACTTATAGAGGGAATGTAAAAACCGTTACACTTGAACTGAATTACAAAACAGAACAGAGTCACACATGCAGAAAACACACTATGGCTGCTTAACGGGAAAGGTGAGGTGGGGTGATACATAAAACAAGAGTTTCAAATTAGCTCAGATACCGTTCCATAAACCCAATATGTAATAGACAAGACCTACTCCTTGCTCAGAGAACTGGACTCAACACGCCCGATTCACCGCACAAGAATAAATCTGACTAGTAATAATCTTAAAACCTATGTATTGATATCTCTCTGTTAGTGTGTCAAGTGGGTGTAAAGCGGCATAAACACAGCCGTGAAAAGCAGCTAAACCCCATTATAAAAATAAATTACTTTTAAAAACCCATGAAACAAAGACAGGGAAAGAGAGAGAAATTCTTACACAATTCGTTCAGGGGCTGTGATGCAACCTGGATTGACCATATCTAGACCCACAGCTGGATGAGACATAAGGGTGGACACTCTTGGGGCTGAGAGGTTTGGTGAGGTTGGGTGAGCAAATGCAGACCCTTTAAAGTAATACTGCGTGCTACCCATCGCATGGGTCCCAAATCTCCAGGTTCAAGGGCATCTTCCTACATCGAAAACATGCATGAGAAACCCAGAAGATGGTACACCGTGTGATGGGGAAAGGTTTCTAAAACGCACCTCATTTCTCATCTCCTTGTGCTCGGGTTCGCCATTCCAGCCACTTTACTAGCAATCTCCCTACTTGGAGCATCAGCACCTTTAACCTCCTGTTCCGTACAGGTTGCAATTTGTCCTGAGGATGAACGGGAAGACGGGGAACCAATGAGAGACTAGCTCTTGGTGTTGGGACAGGCACAGGTCACTCTATTTTCCCATCAGGAAGAAGAATTAACCACAGGCTCAGCCTGCCCCCCGGAACCAGAACAGGGCCTGAAGCCATCCTGCGCTTTTGCGGCCAGCTCCCAAAAAAGCGACTTGTAAAATGGAGCTTCAGGGCACTGCAATTCACAAACCTGCAGAGTTATAAATGATAACTCTCGTCCACAAATATATTGAGGGAAGGCAAAGAAGAGGATTTGAAATCAAGGCAGAATTGCAAGAAAAAGATTTCAGGAGGTAGATACGAATCGCCTTTAAAGCACATGAAAAGCGGCAAAACGTTGACAATGATGCCCTTGGCCAAAAAGGGCGTATGCGTTTTTTCCTGAATATATTCAGGAAAAAACGCATACGCCCTTTTTGGCCAACCAAGCAACCTGGAAAGGCAAATCAGCGCTACAAAGAAGTCTCGCTTCCCATCGGTCAAAAGGGCCATGCTGAAAAAAGTGTCAAAACCAGAAATGCAGGACAGTCCATGGAGAAATGGGACCCTTGCTACACTGATAGGTGGGATGTAAATTGGCAACAGCCACTCTGGAGAAGTGTACGGTGTGTCCTGAAACATCTAAAAAACACAGCTTAGAGAGCATAGGGCACTTCCACGCATGGGGGGATAAAGTGGGAAAATTGAAAATCAGCAAGACACAAGCACCCCAAAGTTTAGGGCTGCTCTGTTGACAAGGACCTCCACTTCATTCCACCTTAAATATCCCAGGAAAGCGAAAAATGGATCAAAAAGTTGTGGTCCTTATGTACAATGGAATATCACTCAGCCATGAAATCAATGTCATAAGGCTAGTAGCAGCATGATGAGTGGATTTAGGTAAGACGATTCTAAGTGAAATAAGTCACACAGAAAAGGACACTTCTCATAAGGTGTCACTTATAGAGGGAATGTAAAAACCGTTACACTTGAACTGAATTACAAAACAGAACAGAGTCACACATGCAGAAAACACACTATGGCTGCTTAACGGGAAAGGTGAGGTGGGGTGATACATAAAACAAGAGTTTCAAATTAGCTCAGATACCATTCCATAAACCCAATATGTAATAGACAAGACCTACTCCTTGCTCAGAGAACTGGACTCAACACGCCCGATTCACCGCACAAGAATATATCTGACTAGTAATAATCTTAAAACCTATGTATTGATATCTCTCTGTTAGTGTGTCAAGTGGGTGTAAAGCGGCATAAACACAGCTGTGAAAAGCAGCTAAACCCCATTATAAAAATAAATTACTTTTAAAAACCCATGAAACAAAGACAGGGAAAGAGAGAGAAATTCTTAAACAATTCGTTCAGGGGCTGTGATGCAACCTGGATTGACCATATCTAGACCCACAGCTGGATGAGACATAAGGGTGGACACTCTTGGGGCTGAGAGGTTTGGTGAGGTTGGGTGAGCAAACGCAGACCCTTTAAAGTAATACTGCGTGCTACCCATCGCATGGGTCCCAAATCTCCAGGTTCAAGGGCATCTTCCTACACCGAAAACATGCATGAGAAACCCAGAAGATGGTACACCGTGTGATGGGGAAAGGTTTCTAAAACGCACCTCATTTCTCATCTCCTTGTGCTCGGGTTCGCCATTCCAGCCACTTTACTAGCAATCTCCCTACTTGGAGCATCAGCACCTTTAACCTCCTGTTCCGTACAGGTTGCAATTTGTCCTGAGGATGAACGGGAAGACGGGGAACCAATGAGAGACTAGCTCTTGGTGTTGGGACAGGCACAGGTCACTCTATTTTCCCATCAGGAAGAAGAATTAACCACAGGCTCAGCCTGCCCCCCGGAACCAGAACAGGGCCTGAAGCCATCCTGCGCTTTTGAGGCCAGCTCCCAAAAAAGCGAGTTGTAAAATGGAGCTTCAGGGCACTGCAATTCACAAACCTGCAGAGTTATAAATGATAACTCTCGTCCACAAATATATTGAGGGAAGGCAAAGAAGAGGATTTGAAATCAAGGCAGAATTGCAGGAAACAGATTTCAGGAGGTAGATTCGAATCGCCTTTAAAGCACATGAAAAGCGGCAAAACGTTGACAATGATGCCCTTGGCCAAAAAGGGCGTATGCGTTTTTTCCTGAATATATTCAGGAAAAAACGCATACGCCCTTTTTGGCCAACCAAGCAACCTGGAAAGGCAAATCAGCGCTACAAAGAAGTCTCGCTTCCCATCGGTCAAAAGGGCCATGCTGAAAAAAGTGTCAAAACCAGAAATGCAGGACAGGCCATGGAGAAATGGGAGCCTTGCTACACTGATGGGCGGGATGTAAATCGCCAACAGCCACTCTGGAGAAGTGTACGGTGTGTCCTGAAACATCTAAAAAACACAGCTTAGAGAGCATAGGGCACTTCCACGCATGGGGGGATAAAGTGGGAAAATTGAAAATCAGCAAGACACAAGCACCCCAAAGTTTAGGGCTGCTCTGTTGACAAGGACCTCCACTTCATTCCACCTTAAATATCCCAGGAAAGCGAAAAATGGATCAAAAAGTTGTGGTCCTTATGTACAATGGAATATCACTCAGCCATGAAATCAATGTCATAAGGCTAGTAGCAGCATGATGAGTGGATTTAGGTAAGACGATTCTAAGTGAAATAAGTCACACAGAAAAGGACACTTCTCATAAGGTGTCACTTATAGAGGGAATGTAAAAACCGTTACACTTGAACTGAATTACAAAACAGAACAGAGTCACACATGCAGAAAACACACTATGGCTGCTTAACGGGAAAGGTGAGGTGGGGTGATACATAAAACAAGAGTTTCAAATTAGCTCAGATACCGTTCCATAAACCCAATATGTAATAGACAAGACCTACTCCTTGCTCAGAGAACTGGACTCAACACGCCCGATTCACCGCACAAGAATATATCTGACTAGTAATAATCTTAAAACCTATGTATTGATATCTCTCTGTTAGTGTGTCAAGTGGGTGTAAAGCGGCATAAACACAGCCGTGAAAAGCAGCTAAATCCCATTATAAAAATAAATTACTTTTAAAAACCCATGAAACAAAGACAGGGAAAGAGAGAGAAATTCTTACACAATTCGTTCAGGGGCTGTGATGCAACCTGGCTTGACCATATCTAGACCCACAGCTGGATGAGACATAAGGGTGGACACTCTTGGGGCTGAGAGGTTTGGTGAGGTTGGGTGAGCAAATGCAGACCCTTTAAAGTAATACTGCGTGCTACCCATCGCATGGGTCCCAAATCTCCAGGTTCAAGGGCATCTTCCTACATCGAAAACATGCATGAGAAACCCAGAAGATGGTACACCGTGTGATGGGGAAAGGTTTCTAAAACGCACCTCATTTCTCATCTCCGTGTGCTCGGGTTCGCCATTCCAGCCACTTTACTAGCAATCTCCCTACTTGGAGCATCAGCACCTTTAACCTCCTGTTCCGTACAGGTTGCAATTTGTCCTGAGGATGAACGGGAAGACGGGGAACCAATGAGAGACTAGCTCTTGGTGTTGGGACAGGCACAGGTCACTCTATTTTCCCATCAGGAAGAAGAATTAACCACAGGCTCAGCCTGCCCCCCGGAACCAGAACAGGGCCTGAAGCCATCCTGCGCTTTTGCGGCCAGCTCCCAAAAAAGCGACTTGTAAAATGGAGCTTCAGGGCACTGCAATTCACAAACCTGCAGAGTTATAAATGATAACTCTCGTCCACAAATATATTGAGGGAAGGCAAAGAAGAGGATTTGAAATCAAGGCAGAATTGCAGGAAACAGATTTCAGGAGGTAGATTCGAATCGCCTTTAAAGCACATGAAAAGCGGCAAAACGTTGACAATGATGCCCTTGGCCAAAAAGGGCGTATGCGTTTTTTCCTGAATATATTCAGGAAAAAACGCATACGCCCTTTTTGGCCAACCAAGCAACCTGGAAAGGCAAATCAGCGCTACAAAGAAGTCTCGCTTCCCATCGGTCAAAAGGGCCATGCTGAAAAAAGTGTCAAAACCAGAAATGCAGGACAGTCCATGGAGAAATGGGACCCTTGCTACACTGATAGGTGGGATGTAAATTGGCAACAGCCACTCTGGAGAAGTGTACGGTGTGTCCTGAAACATCTAAAAAACACAGCTTAGAGAGCATAGGGCACTTCCACGCATGGGGGGATAAAGTGGGAAAATTGAAAATCAGCAAGACACAAGCACCCCAAAGTTTAGGGCTGCTCTGTTGACAAGGACCTCCACTTCATTCCACCTTAAATATCCCAGGAAAGCGAAAAATGGATCAAAAAGTTTTGGTCCTTATGTACAATGGAATATCACTCAGCCATGAAATCAATGTCATAAGGCTAGTAGCAGCATGATGAGTGGATTTAGGTAAGACGATTCTAAGTGAAATAAGTCACACAGAAAAGGACACTTCTCATAAGGTGTCACTTATAGAGGGAATGTAAAAACCGTTACACTTGAACTGAATTACAAAACAGAACAGAGTCACACATGCAGAAAACACACTATGGCTGCTTAACGGGAAAGGTGAGGTGGGGTGATACATAAAACAAGAGTTTCAAATTAGCTCAGATACCGTTCCATAAACCCAATATGTAATAGACAAGACCTACTCCTTGCTCAGAGAACTGGACTCAACACGCCCGATTCACCGCACAAGAATATATCTGACTAGTAATAATCTTAAAACCTATGTATTGATATCTCTCTGTTAGTGTGTCAAGTGGGTGTAAAGCGGCATAAACACAGCCGTGAAAAGCAGCTAAACCCCATTATAAAAATAAATTACTTTTAAAAACCCATGAAACAAAGACAGGGAAAGAGAGAGAAATTCTTACACAATTCGTTCAGGGGTTGTGATGCAACCTGGCTTGACCATATCTAGACCCACAGCTGGATGAGACATAAGGGTGGACACTCTTGGGACTGAGAGGTTTGGTGAGGTTGGGTGAGCAAATGCAGACCCTTTAAAGTAATACTGCGTGCTACCCATCGCATGGGTCCCAAATCTCCAGGTTCAAGGGCATCTTCCTACATCGAAAACATGCATGAGAAACCCAGAAGATGGTACACCGTGTGATGGGGAAAGGTTTCTAAAACGCACCTCATTTCTCATCTCCTTGTGCTCGGGTTCGCCATTCCAGCCACTTTACTAGCAATCTCCCTACTTGGAGCATCAGCACCTTTAACCTCCTGTTCCGTACAGGTTGCAATTTGTCCTGAAGATGAACGGGAAGACGGGGAACCAATGAGAGACTAGCTCTTGGTGTTGGGACAGGCACAGGTCACTCTATTTTCCCATCAGGAAGAAGAATTAACCACAGGCTCAGCCTGCCCCCCGGAACCAGAACAGGGCCTGAAGCCATCCTGCGCTTTTGCGGCCAGCTCCCAAAAAAGCGACTTGTAAAATGGAGCTTCAGGGCACTGCAATTCACAAACCTGCAGAGTTATAAATGATAACTCTCGTCCACAAATATATTGAGGGAAGGCAAAGAAGAGGATTTGAAATCAAGGCAGAATTGCAAGAAACAGATTTCAGGAGGTAGATACGAATCGCCTTTAAAGCACATGAAAAGCGGCAAAACGTTGACAATGATGCCCTTGGCCAAAAAGGGCGTATGCGTTTTTTCCTGAATATATTCAGGAAAAAACGCATACGCCCTTTTTGGCCAACCAAGCAACCTGGAAAGGCAAATCAGCGCTACAAAGAAGTCTCGCTTCCCATCGGTCAAAAGGGCCATGCTGAAAAAAGTGTCAAAACCAGAAATGCAGGACAGGCCATGGAGAAATGGGAGCCTTGCTACACTGATGGGTGGGATGTAAATTGCCAACAGCCACTCTGGAGAAGTGTACGGTGTGTCCTGAAACATCTAAGAAACACAGCTTAGAGAGCATAGGGCACTTCCACGCATGAGGGGATAAAGTGGGAAAATTGAAAATCAGCAAGACACAAGCACCCCAAAGTTTAGGGCTGCTCTGTTGACAAGGACCTCCACTTCATTCCACCTTAAATATCCCAGGAAAGCGAAAAATGGATCAAAAAGTTGTGGTCCTTATGTACAATGGAATATCACTCAGCCATGAAATCAATGTCATAAGGCTAGTAGCAGCATGATGAGTGGATTTAGGTAAGACGATTCTAAGTGAAATAAGTCACACAGAAAAGGACACTTCTCATAAGGTGTCACTTATAGAGGGAATGTAAAAACCGTTACACTTGAACTGAATTACAAAACAGAACAGAGTCACACATGCAGAAAACACACTATGGCTGCTTAACGGGAAAGGTGAGGTGGGGTGATACATAAAACAAGAGTTTCAAATTAGCTCAGATACCGTTCCATAAACCCAATATGTAATAGACAAGACCTACTCCTTGCTCAGAGAACTGGACTCAACACGCCCGATTCACCGCACAAGAATATATCTGACTAGTAATAATCTTAAAACCTATGTATTGATATCTCTCTGTTAGTGTGTCAAGTGGGTGTAAAGCGGCATAAACACAGCCGTGAAAAGCAGCTAAACCCCATTATAAAAATAAATTACTTTTAAAAACCCATGAAACAAAGACAGGGAAAGAGAGAGAAATTCTTACACAATTCGTTCAGGGGTTGTGATGCAACCTGGCTTGACCATATCTAGACCCACAGCTGGATGAGACATAAGGGTGGACACTCTTGGGACTGAGAGGTTTGGTGAGGTTGGGTGAGCAAATGCAGACCCTTTAAAGTAATACTGCGTGCTACCCATCGCATGGGTCCCAAATCTCCAGGTTCAAGGGCATCTTCCTACATCGAAAACATGCATGAGAAACCCAGAAGATGGTACACCGTGTGATGGGGAAAGGTTTGTAAAACGCACCTCATTTCTCATCTCCTTGTGCTCAGGTTCGCCATTCCAGCCACTTTACTAGCAATCTCCCTACTTGGAGCATCAGCACCTTTAACCTCCTGTTCCGTACAGGTTGCAATTTGTCCTGAGGATGAACGGGAAGACGGGGAACCAATGAGAGACTAGCTCTTGGTGTTGGGACAGGCACAGGTCACTCTATTTTCCCATCAGGAAGAAGAATTAACCACAGGCTCAGCCTGCCCCCCGGAACCAGAGCAGGGCCTGAAGCCATCCTGCGCTTTTGCGGCCAGCTCCCAAAAATGCGACTTGTAAAATGGAGCTTCAGGGCACTGCAATTCACAAACCTGCAGAGTTATAAATGATAACTCTCGTCCACAAATATATTGAGGGAAGGCAAAGAAGAGGATTTGAAATCAAGGCAGAATTGCAAGAAACAGATTTCAGGAGGTAGATTCGAATCGCCTTTAAAGCACATGAAAAGCGGCAAAATGTTGACAATGATGCCCTTGGCCAAAAAGGGCGTATGCGTTTTTTCCTGAATATATTCAGGAAAAAACGCATACGCCCTTTTTGGCCAACCAAGCAACCTGGAAAGGCAAATCAGCGCTACAAAGAAGTCTCGCTTCCCATCGGTCAAAAGGGCCATGCTGAAAAAAGTGTCAAAACCAGAAATGCAGGACAGGCCATGGAGAAATGGGAGCCTTGCTACACTGATGGGTGGGATGTAAATTGCCAACAGCCACTCTGGAGAAGTGTACGGTGTGTCCTGAAACATCTAAGAAACACAGCTTAGAGAGCATAGGGCACTTCCACGCATGAGGGGATAAAGTGGGAAAATTGAAAATCAGCAAGACACAAGCACCCCAAAGTTTAGGGCTGCTCTGTTGACAAGGACCTCCACTTCATTCCACCTTAAATATCCCAGGAAAGCGAAAAATGGATCAAAAATTTGTGGTCCTTATGTACAATGGAATATCACTCAGCCATGAAATCAATGTCATAAGGCTAGTAGCAGCATGATGAGTGGATTTAGGTAAGACGATTCTAAGTGAAATAAGTCACACAGAAAAGGACACTTCTCATAAGGTGTCACTTATAGAGGGAATGTAAAAACCGTTACACTTGAACTGAATTACAAAACAGAACAGAGTCACACATGCAGAAAACACACTATGGCTGCTTAACGGGAAAGGTGAGGTGGGGTGATACATAAAACAAGAGTTTCAAATTAGCTCAGATACCGTTCCATAAACCCAATATGTAATAGACAAGACCGACTCCTTGCTCAGAGAACTGGACTCAACACGCCCGATTCACCGCACAAGAATATATCTGACTAGTAATAATCTTAAAACCTATGTATTGATATCTCTCTGTTAGTGTGTCAAGTGGGTGTAAAGCGGCATAAACACAGCCGTGAAAAGCAGCTAAACCCCATTATAAAAATAAATTACTTTTAAAAACCCATGAAACAAAGACAGGGAAAGAGAGAGAAATTCTTACACAATTCGTTCAGGGGCTGTGATGCAACCTGGATTGACCATATCTAGACCCACAGCTGGATGAGACATAAGGGTGGACACTCTTGGGGCTGAGAGGTTTGGTGAGGTTGGGTGAGCAAACGCAGACCCTTTAAAGTAATACTGCGTGCTACCCATCGCATGGGTCCCAAATCTCCAGGTTCAAGGGCATCTTCCTACATCGAAAACATGCATGAGAAACCCAGAAGATGGTACACCGTGTGATGGGGAAAGGTTTCTAAAACGCACCTCATTTCTCATCTCCTTGTGCTCGGGTTCGCCATTCCAGCCACTTTACTAGCAATCTCCCTACTTGGAGCATCAGCACCTTTAACCTCCTGTTCCGTACAGGTTGCAATTTGTCCTGAGGATGAACGGGAAGACGGGGAACCAATGAGAGACTAGCTCTTGGTGTTGGGACAGGCACAGGTCACTCTATTTTCCCATCAGGAAGAAGAATTAACCACAGGCTCAGCCTGCCCCCCGGAACCAGAGCAGGGCCTGAAGCCATCCTGCGCTTTTGCGGCCAGCTCCCAAAAATGCGACTTGTAAAATGGAGCTTCAGGGCACTGCAATTCACAAACCTGCAGAGTTATAAATGATAACTCTCGTCCACAAATATATTGAGGGAAGGCAAAGAAGAGGATTTGAAATCAAGGCAGAATTGCAAGAAACAGATTTCAGGAGGTAGATTCGAATCGCCTTTAAAGCACATGAAAAGCGGCAAAATGTTGACAATGATGCACTTGGCCAAAAAGGGCGTATGCGTTTTTTCCTGAATATATTCAGGAAAAAACGCATACGCCCTTTTTGGCCAACCAAGCAACCTGGAAAGGCAAATCAGCGCTACAAAGAAGTCTCGCTTCCCATCGGTCAAAAGGGCCATGCTGAAAAAAGTGTCAAAACCAGAAATGCAGGACAGGCCATGGAGAAATGGGAGCCTTGCTACACTGATGGGTGGGATGTAAATTGCCAACAGCCACTCTGGAGAAGTGTACGGTGTGTCCTGAAACATCTAAGAAACACAGCTTAGAGAGCATAGGGCACTTCCACGCATGAGGGGATAAAGTGGGAAAATTGAAAATCAGCAAGACACAAGCACCCCAAAGTTTAGGGCTGCTCTGTTGACAAGGACCTCCACTTCATTCCACCTTAAATATCCCAGGAAAGCGAAAAATGGATCAAAAAGTTGTGGTCCTTATGTACAATGGAATATCACTCAGCCATGAAATCAATGTCATAAGGCTAGTAGCAGCATGATGAGTGGATTTAGGTAAGACGATTCTAAGTGAAATAAGTCACACAGAAAAGGACACTTCTCATAAGGTGTCACTTATAGAGGGAATGTAAAAACCGTTACACTTGAACTGAATTACAAAACAGAACAGAGTCACACATGCAGAAAACACACTATGGCTGCTTAACGGGAAAGGTGAGGTGGGGTGATACATAAAACAAGAGTTTCAAATTAGCTCAGATACCGTTCCATAAACCCAATATGTAATAGACAAGACCTACTCCTTGCTCAGAGAACTGGACTCAACACGCCCGATTCACCGCACAAGAATATATCTGACTAGTAATAATCTTAAAACCTATGTATTGATATCTCTCTGTTAGTGTGTCAAGTGGGTGTAAAGCGGCATAAACACAGCCGTGAAAAGCAGCTAAACCCCATTATAAAAATAAATTACTTTTAAAAACCCATGAAACAAAGACAGGGAAAGAGAGAGAAATTCTTACACAATTCGTTCAGGGGCTGTGATGCAACCTGGATTGACCATATCTAGACCCACAGCTGGATGAGACAGAAGGGTGGACACTCTTGGGGCTGAGAGGTTTGGTGAGGTTGGGTGAGCAAACGCAGACCCTTTAAAGTAATACTGCGTGCTACCCATCGCATGGGTCCCAAATCTCCAGGTTCAAGGGCATCTTCCTACATCGAAAACATGCATGAGAAACCCAGAAGATGGTACACCGTGTGATGGGGAAAGGTTTCTAAAACGCACCTCATTTCTCATCTCCTTGTGCTCGGGTTCGCCATTCCAGCCACTTTACTAGCAATCTCCCTACTTGGAGCATCAGCACCTTTAACCTCCTGTTCCGTACAGGTTGCAATTTGTCCTGAGGATGAACGGGAAGACGGGGAACCAATGAGAGACTAGCTCTTGGTGTTGGGACAGGCACAGGTCACTCTATTTTCCCATCAGGAAGAAGAATTAACCACAGGCTCAGCCTGCCCCCCGGAACCAGAGCAGGGCCTGAAGCCATCCTGCGCTTTTGCGGCCAGCTCCCAAAAATGCGACTTGTAAAATGGAGCTTCAGGGCACTGCAATTCACAAACCTGCAGAGTTATAAATGATAACTCTCGTCCACAAATATATTGAGGGAAGGCAAAGAAGAGGATTTGAAATCAAGGCAGAATTGCAAGAAACAGATTTCAGGAGGTAGATTCGAATCGCCTTTAAAGCACATGAAAAGCGGCAAAATGTTGACAATGATGCACTTGGCCAAAAAGGGCGTATGCGTTTTTTCCTGAATATATTCAGGAAAAAACGCATACGCCCTTTTTGGCCAACCAAGCAACCTGGAAAGGCAAATCAGCGCTACAAAGAAGTCTCGCTTCCCATCGGTCAAAAGGGCCATGCTGAAAAAAGTGTCAAAACCAGAAATGCAGGACAGGCCATGGAGAAATGGGAGCCTTGCTACACTGATGGGTGGGATGTAAATTGCCAACAGCCACTCTGGAGAAGTGTACGGTGTGTCCTGAAACATCTAAGAAACACAGCTTAGAGAGCATAGGGCACTTCCACGCATGAGGGGATAAAGTGGGAAAATTGAAAATCAGCAAGACACAAGCACCCCAAAGTTTAGGGCTGCTCTGTTGACAAGGACCTCCACTTCATTCCACCTTAAATATCCCAGGAAAGCGAAAAATGGATCAAAAAGTTGTGGTCCTTATGTACAATGGAATATCACTCAGCCATGAAATCAATGTCATAAGGCTAGTAGCAGCATGATGAGTGGATTTAGGTAAGACGATTCTAAGTGAAATAAGTCACACAGAAAAGGACACTTCTCATAAGGTGTCACTTATAGAGGGAATGTAAAAACCGTTACACTTGAACTGAATTACAAAACAGAACAGAGTCACACATGCAGAAAACACACTATGGCTGCTTAACGGGAAAGGTGAGGTGGGGTGATACATAAAACAAGAGTTTCAAATTAGCTCAGATACCGTTCCATAAACCCAATATGTAATAGACAAGACCTACTCCTTGCTCAGAGAACTGGACTCAACACGCCCGATTCACCGCACAAGAATATATCTGACTAGTAATAATCTTAAAACCTATGTATTGATATCTCTCTGTTAGTGTGTCAAGTGGGTGTAAAGCGGCATAAACACAGCCGTGAAAAGCAGCTAAACCCCATTATAAAAATAAATTACTTTTAAAAACCCATGAAACAAAGACAGGGAAAGAGAGAGAAATTCTTACACAATTCGTTCAGGGGCTGTGATGCAACCTGGATTGACCATATCTAGACCCACAGCTGGATGAGACAGAAGGGTGGACACTCTTGGGGCTGAGAGGTTTGGTGAGGTTGGGTGAGCAAACGCAGACCCTTTAAAGTAATACTGCGTGCTACCCATCGCATGGGTCCCAAATCTCCAGGTTCAAGGGCATCTTCCTACATCGAAAACATGCATGAGAAACCCAGAAGATGGTACACCGTGTGATGGGGAAAGGTTTCTAAAACGCACCTCATTTCTCATCTCCTTGTGCTCGGGTTCGCCATTCCAGCCACTTTACTAGCAATCTCCCTACTTGGAGCATCAGCACCTTTAACCTCCTGTTCCGTACAGGTTGCAATTTGTCCTGAGGATGAACGGGAAGACGGGGAACCAATGAGAGACTAGCTCTTGGTGTTGGGACAGGCACAGGTCACTCTATTTTCCCATCAGGAAGAAGAATTAACCACAGGCTCAGCCTGCCCCCCGGAACCAGAACAGGGCCTGAAGCCATCCTGCGCTTTTGCGGCCAGCTCCCAAAAAAGCGACTTGTAAAATGGAGCTTCAGGGCACTGCAATTCACAAACCTGCAGAGTTATAAATGATAACTCTCGTCCACAAATATATTGAGGGAAGGCAAAGAAGAGGATTTGAAATCAAGGCAGAATTGCAAGAAACAGATTTCAGGAGGTAGATACGAATCGCCTTTAAAGCACATGAAAAGCGGCAAAACGTTGACAATGATGCCCTTGGCCAAAAAGGGCGTATGCGTTTTTTCCTGAATATATTCAGGAAAAAACGCATACGCCCTTTTTGGCCAACCAAGCAACCTGGAAAGGCAAATCAGCGCTACAAAGAAGTCTCGCTTCCCATCGGTCAAAAGGGCCATGCTGAAAAAAGTGTCAAAACCAGAAATGCAGGACAGGCCATGGAGAAATGGGAGCCTTGCTACACTGATGGGTGGGATGTAAATTGCCAACAGCCACTCTGGAGAAGTGTACGGTGTGTCCTGAAACATCTAAGAAACACAGCTTAGAGAGCATAGGGCACTTCCACGCATGAGGGGATAAAGTGGGAAAATTGAAAATCAGCAAGACACAAGCACCCCAAAGTTTAGGGCTGCTCTGTTGACAAGGACCTCCACTTCATTCCACCTTAAATATCCCAGGAAAGCGAAAAATGGATCAAAAAGTTGTGGTCCTTATGTACAATGGAATATCACTCAGCCATGAAATCAATGTCATAAGGCTAGTAGCAGCATGATGAGTGGATTTAGGTAAGACGATTCTAAGTGAAATAAGTCACACAGAAAAGGACACTTCTCATAAGGTGTCACTTATAGAGGGAATGTAAAAACCGTTACACTTGAACTGAATTACAAAACAGAACAGAGTCACACATGCAGAAAACACACTATGGCTGCTTAACGGGAAAGGTGAGGTGGGGTGATACATAAAACAAGAGTTTCAAATTAGCTCAGATACCGTTCCATAAACCCAATATGTAATAGACAAGACCTACTCCTTGCTCAGAGAACTGGACTCAACACGCCCGATTCACCGCACAAGAATATATCTGACTAGTAATAATCTTAAAACCTATGTATTGATATCTCTCTGTTAGTGTGTCAAGTGGGTGTAAAGCGGCATAAACACAGCCGTGAAAAGCAGCTAAACCCCATTATAAAAATAAATTACTTTTAAAAACCCATGAAACAAAGACAGGGAAAGAGAGAGAAATTCTTACACAATTCGTTCAGGGGTTGTGATGCAACCTGGCTTGACCATATCTAGACCCACAGCTGGATGAGACATAAGGGTGGACACTCTTGGGACTGAGAGGTTTGGTGAGGTTGGGTGAGCAAATGCAGACCCTTTAAAGTAATACTGCGTGCTACCCATCGCATGGGTCCCAAATCTCCAGGTTCAAGGGCATCTTCCTACATCGAAAACATGCATGAGAAACCCAGAAGATGGTACACCGTGTGATGGGGAAAGGTTTGTAAAACGCACCTCATTTCTCATCTCCTTGTGCTCGGGTTCGCCATTCCAGCCACTTTACTAGCAATCTCCCTACTTGGAGCATCAGCACCTTTAACCTCCTGTTCCGTACAGGTTGCAATTTGTCCTGAGGATGAACGGGAAGACGGGGAACCAATGAGAGACTAGCTCTTGGTGTTGGGACAGGCACAGGTCACTCTATTTTCCCATCAGGAAGAAGAATTAACCACAGGCTCAGCCTGCCCCCCGGAACCAGAGCAGGGCCTGAAGCCATCCTGCGCTTTTGCGGCCAGCTCCCAAAAATGCGACTTGTAAAATGGAGCTTCAGGGCACTGCAATTCACAAACCTGCAGAGTTATAAATGATAACTCTCGTCCACAAATATATTGAGGGAAGGCAAAGAAGAGGATTTGAAATCAAGGCAGAATTGCAAGAAACAGATTTCAGGAGGTAGATTCGAATCGCCTTTAAAGCACATGAAAAGCGGCAAAATGTTGACAATGATGCCCTTGGCCAAAAAGGGCGTATGCGTTTTTTCCTGAATATATTCAGGAAAAAACGCATACGCCCTTTTTGGCCAACCAAGCAACCTGGAAAGGCAAATCAGCGCTACAAAGAAGTCTCGCTTCCCATCGGTCAAAAGGGCCATGCTGAAAAAAGTGTCAAAACCAGAAATGCAGGACAGGCCATGGAGAAATGGGAGCCTTGCTACACTGATGGGTGGGATGTAAATTGCCAACAGCCACTCTGGAGAAGTGTACGGTGTGTCCTGAAACATCTAAGAAACACAGCTTAGAGAGCATAGGGCACTTCCACGCATGAGGGGATAAAGTGGGAAAATTGAAAATCAGCAAGACACAAGCACCCCAAAGTTTAGGGCTGCTCTGTTGACAAGGACCTCCACTTCATTCCACCTTAAATATCCCAGGAAAGCGAAAAATGGATCAAAAAGTTGTGGTCCTTATGTACAATGGAATATCACTCAGCCATGAAATCAATGTCATAAGGCTAGTAGCAGCATGATGAGTGGATTTAGGTAAGACGATTCTAAGTGAAATAAGTCACACAGAAAAGGACACTTCTCATAAGGTGTCACTTATAGAGGGAATGTAAAAACCGTTACACTTGAACTGAATTACAAAACAGAACAGAGTCACACATGCAGAAAACACACTATGGCTGCTTAACGGGAAAGGTGAGGTGGGGTGATACATAAAACAAGAGTTTCAAATTAGCTCAGATACCGTTCCATAAACCCAATATGTAATAGACAAGACCGACTCCTTGCTCAGAGAACTGGACTCAACACGCCCGATTCACCGCACAAGAATATATCTGACTAGTAATAATCTTAAAACCTATGTATTGATATCTCTCTGTTAGTGTGTCAAGTGGGTGTAAAGCGGCATAAACACAGCCGTGAAAAGCAGCTAAACCCCATTATAAAAATAAATTACTTTTAAAAACCCATGAAACAAAGACAGGGAAAGAGAGAGAAATTCTTACACAATTCGTTCAGGGGCTGTGATGCAACCTGGATTGACCATATCTAGACCCACAGCTGGATGAGACATAAGGGTGGACACTCTTGGGGCTGAGAGGTTTGGTGAGGTTGGGTGAGCAAACGCAGACCCTTTAAAGTAATACTGCGTTCTACCCATCGCATGGGTCCCAAATCTCCAGGTTCAAGGGCATCTTCCTACATCGAAAACATGCATGAGAAACCCAGAAGATGGTACACCGTGTGATGGGGAAAGGTTTCTAAAACGCACCTCATTTCTCATCTCCTTGTGCTCGGGTTCGCCATTCCAGCCACTTTACTAGCAATCTCCCTACTTGGAGCATCAGCACCTTTAACCTCCTGTTCCGTACAGGTTGCAATTTGTCCTGAGGATGAACGGGAAGACGGGGAACCAATGAGAGACTAGCTCTTGGTGTTGGGACAGGCACAGGTCACTCTATTTTCCCATCAGGAAGAAGAATTAACCACAGGCTCAGCCTGCCCCCCGGAACCAGAGCAGGGCCTGAAGCCATCCTGCGCTTTTGCGGCCAGCTCCCAAAAATGCGACTTGTAAAATGGAGCTTCAGGGCACTGCAATTCACAAACCTGCAGAGTTATAAATGATAACTCTCGTCCACAAATATATTGAGGGAAGGCAAAGAAGAGGATTTGAAATCAAGGCAGAATTGCAAGAAACAGATTTCAGGAGGTAGATTCGAATCGCCTTTAAAGCACATGAAAAGCGGCAAAATGTTGACAATGATGCACTTGGCCAAAAAGGGCGTATGCGTTTTTTCCTGAATATATTCAGGAAAAAACGCATACGCCCTTTTTGGCCAACCAAGCAACCTGGAAAGGCAAATCAGCGCTACAAAGAAGTCTCGCTTCCCATCGGTCAAAAGGGCCATGCTGAAAAAAGTGTCAAAACCAGAAATGCAGGACAGGCCATGGAGAAATGGGAGCCTTGCTACACTGATGGGTGGGATGTAAATTGCCAACAGCCACTCTGGAGAAGTGTACGGTGTGTCCTGAAACATCTAAGAAACACAGCTTAGAGAGCATAGGGCACTTCCACGCATGAGGGGATAAAGTGGGAAAATTGAAAATCAGCAAGACACAAGCACCCCAAAGTTTAGGGCTGCTCTGTTGACAAGGACCTCCACTTCATTCCACCTTAAATATCCCAGGAAAGCGAAAAATGGATCAAAAAGTTGTGGTCCTTATGTACAATGGAATATCACTCAGCCATGAAATCAATGTCATAAGGCTAGTAGCAGCATGATGAGTGGATTTAGGTAAGACGATTCTAAGTGAAATAAGTCACACAGAAAAGGACACTTCTCATAAGGTGTCACTTATAGAGGGAATGTAAAAACCGTTACACTTGAACTGAATTACAAAACAGAACAGAGTCACACATGCAGAAAACACACTATGGCTGCTTAACGGGAAAGGTGAGGTGGGGTGATACATAAAACAAGAGTTTCAAATTAGCTCAGATACCGTTCCATAAACCCAATATGTAATAGACAAGACCTACTCCTTGCTCAGAGAACTGGACTCAACACGCCCGATTCACCGCACAAGAATATATCTGACTAGTAATAATCTTAAAACCTATGTATTGATATCTCTCTGTTAGTGTGTCAAGTGGGTGTAAAGCGGCATAAACACAGCCGTGAAAAGCAGCTAAACCCCATTATAAAAATAAATTACTTTTAAAAACCCATGAAACAAAGACAGGGAAAGAGAGAGAAATTCTTACACAATTCGTTCAGGGGCTGTGATGCAACCTGGATTGACCATATCTAGACCCACAGCTGGATGAGACAGAAGGGTGGACACTCTTGGGGCTGAGAGGTTTGGTGAGGTTGGGTGAGCAAACGCAGACCCTTTAAAGTAATACTGCGTGCTACCCATCGCATGGGTCCCAAATCTCCAGGTTCAAGGGCTTCTTCCTACATCGAAAACATGCATGAGAAACCCAGAAGATGGTACACCGTGTGATGGGGAAAGGTTTCTAAAACGCACCTCATTTCTCATCTCCTTGTGCTCGGGTTCGCCATTCCAGCCACTTTACTAGCAATCTCCCTACTTGGAGCATCAGCACCTTTAACCTCCTGTTCCGTACAGGTTGCAATTTGTCCTGAGGATGAACGGGAAGACGGGGAACCAATGAGAGACTAGCTCTTGGTGTTGGGACAGGCACAGGTCACTCTATTTTCCCATCAGGAAGAAGAATTAACCACAGGCTCAGCCTGCCCCCCGGAACCAGAGCAGGGCCTGAAGCCATCCTGCGCTTTTGCGGCCAGCTCCCAAAAATGCGACTTGTAAAATGGAGCTTCAGGGCACTGCAATTCACAAACCTGCAGAGTTATAAATGATAACTCTCGTCCACAAATATATTGAGGGAAGGCAAAGAAGAGGATTTGAAATCAAGGCAGAATTGCAAGAAACAGATTTCAGGAGGTAGATTCGAATCGCCTTTAAAGCACATGAAAAGCGGCAAAATGTTGACAATGATGCCCTTGGCCAAAAAGGGCGTATGCGTTTTTTCCTGAATATATTCAGGAAAAAACGCATACGCCCTTTTTGGCCAACCAAGCAACCTGGAAAGGCAAATCAGCGCTACAAAGAAGTCTCGCTTCCCATCGGTCAAAAGGGCCATGCTGAAAAAAGTGTCAAAACCAGAAATGCAGGACAGGCCATGGAGAAATGGGAGCCTTGCTACACTGATGGGTGGGATGTAAATTGCCAACAGCCACTCTGGAGAAGTGTACGGTGTGTCCTGAAACATCTAAGAAACACAGCTTAGAGAGCATAGGGCACTTCCACGCATGAGGGGATAAAGTGGGAAAATTGAAAATCAGCAAGACACAAGCACCCCAAAGTTTAGGGCTGCTCTGTTGACAAGGACCTCCACTTCATTCCACCTTAAATATCCCAGGAAAGCGAAAAATGGATCAAAAAGTTGTGGTCCTTATGTACAATGGAATATCACTCAGCCATGAAATCAATGTCATAAGGCTAGTAGCAGCATGATGAGTGGATTTAGGTAAGACGATTCTAAGTGAAATAAGTCACACAGAAAAGGACACTTCTCATAAGGTGTCACTTATAGAGGGAATGTAAAAACCGTTACACTTGAACTGAATTACAAAACAGAACAGAGTCACACATGCAGAAAACACACTATGGCTGCTTAACGGGAAAGGTGAGGTGGGGTGATACATAAAACAAGAGTTTCAAATTAGCTCAGATACCGTTCCATAAACCCAATATGTAATAGACAAGACCGACTCCTTGCTCAGAGAACTGGACTCAACACGCCTGATTCACCGCACAAGAATATATCTGACTAGTAATAATCTTAAAACCTATGTATTGATATCTCTCTGTTAGTGTGTCAAGTGGGTGTAAAGCGGCATAAACACAGCCGTGAAAAGCAGCTAAACCCCATTATAAAAATAAATTACTTTTAAAAACCCATGAAACAAAGACAGGGAAAGAGAGAGAAATTCTTACACAATTCGTTCAGGGGCTGTGATGCAACCTGGATTGACCATATCTAGACCCACAGCTGGATGAGACATAAGGGTGGACACTCTTGGGGCTGAGAGGTTTGGTGAGGTTGGGTGAGCAAACGCAGACCCTTTAAAGTAATACTGCGTGCTACCCATCGCATGGGTCCCAAATCTCCAGGTTCAAGGGCATCTTCCTACATCGAAAACATGCATGAGAAACCCAGAAGATGGTACACCGTGTGATGGGGAAAGGTTTCTAAAACGCACCTCATTTCTCATCTCCTTGTGCTCGGGTTCGCCATTCCAGCCACTTTACTAGCAATCTCCCTACTTGGAGCATCAGCACCTTTAACCTCCTGTTCCGTACAGGTTGCAATTTGTCCTGAGGATGAACGGGAAGACGGGGAACCAATGAGAGACTAGCTCTTGGTGTTGGGACAGGCACAGGTCACTCTATTTTCCCATCAGGAAGAAGAATTAACCACAGGCTCAGCCTGCCCCCCGGAACCAGAGCAGGGCCTGAAGCCATCCTGCGCTTTTGCGGCCAGCTCCCAAAAATGCGACTTGTAAAATGGAGCTTCAGGGCACTGCAATTCACAAACCTGCAGAGTTATAAATGATAACTCTCGTCCACAAATATATTGAGGGAAGGCAAAGAAGAGGATTTGAAATCAAGGCAGAATTGCAAGAAACAGATTTCAGGAGGTAGATTCGAATCGCCTTTAAAGCACATGAAAAGCGGCAAAATGTTGACAATGATGCACTTGGCCAAAAAGGGCGTATGCGTTTTTTCCTGAATATATTCAGGAAAAAACGCATACGCCCTTTTTGGCCAACCAAGCAACCTGGAAAGGCAAATCAGCGCTACAAAGAAGTCTCGCTTCCCATCGGTCAAAAGGGCCATGCTGAAAAAAGTGTCAAAACCAGAAATGCAGGACAGGCCATGGAGAAATGGGAGCCTTGCTACACTGATGGGTGGGATGTAAATTGCCAACAGCCACTCTGGAGAAGTGTACGGTGTGTCCTGAAACATCTAAGAAACACAGCTTAGAGAGCATAGGGCACTTCCACGCATGAGGGGATAAAGTGGGAAAATTGAAAATCAGCAAGACACAAGCACCCCAAAGTTTAGGGCTGCTCTGTTGACAAGGACCTCCACTTCATTCCACCTTAAATATCCCAGGAAAGCGAAAAATGGATCAAAAAGTTGTGGTCCTTATGTACAATGGAATATCACTCAGCCATGAAATCAATGTCATAAGGCTAGTAGCAGCATGATGAGTGGATTTAGGTAAGACGATTCTAAGTGAAATAAGTCACACAGAAAAGGACACTTCTCATAAGGTGTCACTTATAGAGGGAATGTAAAAACCGTTACACTTGAACTGAATTACAAAACAGAACAGAGTCACACATGCAGAAAACACACTATGGCTGCTTAACGGGAAAGGTGAGGTGGGGTGATACATAAAACAAGAGTTTCAAATTAGCTCAGATACCGTTCCATAAACCCAATATGTAATAGACAAGACCTACTCCTTGCTCAGAGAACTGGACTCAACACGCCCGATTCACCGCACAAGAATATATCTGACTAGTAATAATCTTAAAACCTATGTATTGATATCTCTCTGTTAGTGTGTCAAGTGGGTGTAAAGCGGCATAAACACAGCCGTGAAAAGCAGCTAAACCCCATTATAAAAATAAATTACTTTTAAAAACCCATGAAACAAAGACAGGGAAAGAGAGAGAAATTCTTACACAATTCGTTCAGGGGCTGTGATGCAACCTGGATTGACCATATCTAGACCCACAGCTGGATGAGACAGAAGGGTGGACACTCTTGGGGCTGAGAGGTTTGGTGAGGTTGGGTGAGCAAACGCAGACCCTTTAAAGTAATACTGCGTGCTACCCATCGCATGGGTCCCAAATCTCCAGGTTCAAGGGCATCTTCCTACATCGAAAACATGCATGAGAAACCCAGAAGATGGTACACCGTGTGATGGGGAAAGGTTTCTAAAACGCACCTCATTTCTCATCTCCTTGTGCTCGGGTTCGCCATTCCAGCCACTTTACTAGCAATCTCCCTACTTGGAGCATCAGCACCTTTAACCTCCTGTTCCGTACAGGTTGCAATTTGTCCTGAGGATGAACGGGAAGACGGGGAACCAATGAGAGACTAGCTCTTGGTGTTGGGACAGGCACAGGTCACTCTATTTTCCCATCAGGAAGAAGAATTAACCACAGGCTCAGCCTGCCCCCCGGAACCAGAACAGGGCCTGAAGCCATCCTGCGCTTTTGCGGCCAGCTCCCAAAAAAGCGACTTGTAAAATGGAGCTTCAGGGCACTGCAATTCACAAACCTGCAGAGTTATAAATGATAACTCTCGTCCACAAATATATTGAGGGAAGGCAAAGAAGAGGATTTGAAATCAAGGCAGAATTGCAAGAAACAGATTTCAGGAGGTAGATACGAATCGCCTTTAAAGCACATGAAAAGCGGCAAAACGTTGACAATGATGCCCTTGGCCAAAAAGGGCGTATGCGTTTTTTCCTGAATATATTCAGGAAAAAACGCATACGCCCTTTTTGGCCAACCAAGCAACCTGGAAAGGCAAATCAGCGCTACAAAGAAGTCTCGCTTCCCATCGGTCAAAAGGGCCATGCTGAAAAAAGTGTCAAAACCAGAAATGCAGGACAGGCCATGGAGAAATGGGAGCCTTGCTACACTGATGGGTGGGATGTAAATTGCCAACAGCCACTCTGGAGAAGTGTACGGTGTGTCCTGAAACATCTAAGAAACACAGCTTAGAGAGCATAGGGCACTTCCACGCATGAGGGGATAAAGTGGGAAAATTGAAAATCAGCAAGACACAAGCACCCCAAAGTTTAGGGCTGCTCTGTTGACAAGGACCTCCACTTCATTCCACCTTAAATATCCCAGGAAAGCGAAAAATGGATCAAAAAGTTGTGGTCCTTATGTACAATGGAATATCACTCAGCCATGAAATCAATGTCATAAGGCTAGTAGCAGCATGATGAGTGGATTTAGGTAAGACGATTCTAAGTGAAATAAGTCACACAGAAAAGGACACTTCTCATAAGGTGTCACTTATAGAGGGAATGTAAAAACCGTTACACTTGAACTGAATTACAAAACAGAACAGAGTCACACATGCAGAAAACACACTATGGCTGCTTAACGGGAAAGGTGAGGTGGGGTGATACATAAAACAAGAGTTTCAAATTAGCTCAGATACCGTTCCATAAACCCAATATGTAATAGACAAGACCTACTCCTTGCTCAGAGAACTGGACTCAACACGCCCGATTCACCGCACAAGAATATATCTGACTAGTAATAATCTTAAAACCTATGTATTGATATCTCTCTGTTAGTGTGTCAAGTGGGTGTAAAGCGGCATAAACACAGCCGTGAAAAGCAGCTAAACCCCATTATAAAAATAAATTACTTTTAAAAACCCATGAAACAAAGACAGGGAAAGAGAGAGAAATTCTTACACAATTCGTTCAGGGGTTGTGATGCAACCTGGCTTGACCATATCTAGACCCACAGCTGGATGAGACATAAGGGTGGACACTCTTGGGACTGAGAGGTTTGGTGAGGTTGGGTGAGCAAATGCAGACCCTTTAAAGTAATACTGCGTGCTACCCATCGCATGGGTCCCAAATCTCCAGGTTCAAGGGCATCTTCCTACATCGAAAACATGCATGAGAAACCCAGAAGATGGTACACCGTGTGATGGGGAAAGGTTTGTAAAACGCACCTCATTTCTCATCTCCTTGTGCTCGGGTTCGCCATTCCAGCCACTTTACTAGCAATCTCCCTACTTGGAGCATCAGCACCTTTAACCTCCTGTTCCGTACAGGTTGCAATTTGTCCTGAGGATGAACGGGAAGACGGGGAACCAATGAGAGACTAGCTCTTGGTGTTGGGACAGGCACAGGTCACTCTATTTTCCCATCAGGAAGAAGAATTAACCACAGGCTCAGCCTGCCCCCCAGAACCAGAGCAGGGCCTGAAGCCATCCTGCGCTTTTGCGGCCAGCTCCCAAAAATGCGACTTGTAAAATGGAGCTTCAGGGCACTGCAATTCACAAACCTGCAGAGTTATAAATGATAACTCTCGTCCACAAATATATTGAGGGAAGGCAAAGAAGAGGATTTGAAATCAAGGCAGAATTGCAAGAAACAGATTTCAGGAGGTAGATTCGAATCGCCTTTAAAGCACATGAAAAGCGGCAAAATGTTGACAATGATGCCCTTGGCCAAAAAGGGCGTATGCGTTTTTTCCTGAATATATTCAGGAAAAAACGCATACGCCCTTTTTGGCCAACCAAGCAACCTGGAAAGGCAAATCAGCGCTACAAAGAAGTCTCGCTTCCCATCGGTCAAAAGGGCCATGCTGAAAAAAGTGTCAAAACCAGAAATGCAGGACAGGCCATGGAGAAATGGGAGCCTTGCTACACTGATGGGTGGGATGTAAATTGCCAACAGCCACTCTGGAGAAGTGTACGGTGTGTCCTGAAACATCTAAGAAACACAGCTTAGAGAGCATAGGGCACTTCCACGCATGAGGGGATAAAGTGGGAAAATTGAAAATCAGCAAGACACAAGCACCCCAAAGTTTAGGGCTGCTCTGTTGACAAGGACCTCCACTTCATTCCACCTTAAATATCCCAGGAAAGCGAAAAATGGATCAAAAAGTTGTGGTCCTTATGTACAATGGAATATCACTCAGCCATGAAATCAATGTCATAAGGCTAGTAGCAGCATGATGAGTGGATTTAGGTAAGACGATTCTAAGTGAAATAAGTCACACAGAAAAGGACACTTCTCATAAGGTGTCACTTATAGAGGGAATGTAAAAACCGTTACACTTGAACTGAATTACAAAACAGAACAGAGTCACACATGCAGAAAACACACTATGGCTGCTTAACGGGAAAGGTGAGGTGGGGTGATACATAAAACAAGAGTTTCAAATTAGCTCAGATACCGTTCCATAAACCCAATATGTAATAGACAAGACCGACTCCTTGCTCAGAGAACTGGACTCAACACGCCCGATTCACCGCACAAGAATATATCTGACTAGTAATAATCTTAAAACCTATGTATTGATATCTCTCTGTTAGTGTGTCAAGTGGGTGTAAAGCGGCATAAACACAGCCGTGAAAAGCAGATAAACCCCATTATAAAAATAAATTACTTTTAAAAACCCATGAAACAAAGACAGGGAAAGAGAGAGAAATTCTTACACAATTCGTTCAGGGGCTGTGATGCAACCTGGATTGACCATATCTAGACCCACAGCTGGATGAGACATAAGGGTGGACACTCTTGGGGCTGAGAGGTTTGGTGAGGTTGGGTGAGCAAACGCAGACCCTTTAAAGTAATACTGCGTGCTACCCATCGCATGGGTCCCAAATCTCCAGGTTCAAGGGCATCTTCCTACATCGAAAACATGCATGAGAAACCCAGAAGATGGTACACCGTGTGATGGGGAAAGGTTTCTAAAACGCACCTCATTTCTCATCTCCTTGTGCTCGGGTTCGCCATTCCAGCCACTTTACTAGCAATCTCCCTACTTGGAGCATCAGCACCTTTAACCTCCTGTTCCGTACAGGTTGCAATTTGTCCTGAGGATGAACGGGAAGACGGGGAACCAATGAGAGACTAGCTCTTGGTATTGGGACAGGCACAGGTCACTCTATTTTCCCATCAGGAAGAAGAATTAACCACAGGCTCAGCCTGCCCCCCGGAACCAGAGCAGGGCCTGAAGCCATCCTGCGCTTTTGCGGCCAGCTCCCAAAAATGCGACTTGTAAAATGGAGCTTCAGGGCACTGCAATTCACAAACCTGCAGAGTTATAAATGATAACTCTCGTCCACAAATATATTGAGGGAAGGCAAAGAAGAGGATTTGAAATCAAGGCAGAATTGCAAGAAACAGATTTCAGGAGGTAGATTCGAATCGCCTTTAAAGCACATGAAAAGCGGCAAAATGTTGACAATGATGCACTTGGCCAAAAAGGGCGTATGCGTTTTTTCCTGAATATATTCAGGAAAAAACGCATACGCCCTTTTTGGCCAACCAAGCAACCTGGAAAGGCAAATCAGCGCTACAAAGAAGTCTCGCTTCCCATCGGTCAAAAGGGCCATGCTGAAAAAAGTGTCAAAACCAGAAATGCAGGACAGGCCATGGAGAAATGGGAGCCTTGCTACACTGATGGGTGGGATGTAAATTGCCAACAGCCACTCTGGAGAAGTGTACGGTGTGTCCTGAAACATCTAAGAAACACAGCTTAGAGAGCATAGGGCACTTCCACGCATGAGGGGATAAAGTGGGAAAATTGAAAATCAGCAAGACACAAGCACCCCAAAGTTTAGGGCTGCTCTGTTGACAAGAACCTCCACTTCATTCCACCTTAAATATCCCAGGAAAGCGAAAAATGGATCAAAAAGTTGTGGTCCTTATGTACAATGGAATATCACTCAGCCATGAAATCAATGTCATAAGGCTAGTAGCAGCATGATGAGTGGATTTAGGTAAGACGATTCTAAGTGAAATAAGTCACACAGAAAAGGACACTTCTCATAAGGTGTCACTTATAGAGGGAATGTAAAAACCGTTACACTTGAACTGAATTACAAAACAGAACAGAGTCACACATGCAGAAAACACACTATGGCTGCTTAACGGGAAAGGTGAGGTGGGGTGATACATAAAACAAGAGTTTCAAATTAGCTCAGATACCGTTCCATAAACCCAATATGTAATAGACAAGACCTACTCCTTGCTCAGAGAACTGGACTCAACACGCCCGATTCACCGCACAAGAATATATCTGACTAGTAATAATCTTAAAACCTATGTATTGATATCTCTCTGTTAGTGTGTCAAGTGGGTGTAAAGCGGCATAAACACAGCCGTGAAAAGCAGCTAAACCCCATTATAAAAATAAATTACTTTTAAAAACCCATGAAACAAAGACAGGGAAAGAGAGAGAAATTCTTACACAATTCGTTCAGGGGCTGTGATGCAACCTGGATTGACCATATCTAGACCCACAGCTGGATGAGACAGAAGGGTGGACACTCTTGGGGCTGAGAGGTTTGGTGAGGTTGGGTGAGCAAACGCAGACCCTTTAAAGTAATACTGCGTGCTACCCATCGCATGGGTCCCAAATCTCCAGGTTCAAGGGCTTCTTCCTACATCGAAAACATGCATGAGAAACCCAGAAGATGGTACACCGTGTGATGGGGAAAGGTTTCTAAAACGCACCTCATTTCTCATCTCCTTGTGCTCGGGTTCGCCATTCCAGCCACTTTACTAGCAATCTCCCTACTTGGAGCATCAGCACCTTTAACCTCCTGTTCCGTACAGGTTGCAATTTGTCCTGAGGATGAACGGGAAGACGGGGAACCAATGAGAGACTAGCTCTTGGTGTTGGGACAGGCACAGGTCACTCTATTTTCCCATCAGGAAGAAGAATTAACCACAGGCTCAGCCTGCCCCCCGGAACCAGAACAGGGCCTGAAGCCATCCTGCGCTTTTGCGGCCAGCTCCCAAAAAAGCGACTTGTAAAATGGAGCTTCAGGGCACTGCAATTCACAAACCTGCAGAGTTATAAATGATAACTCTCGTCCACAAATATATTGAGGGAAGGCAAAGAAGAGGATTTGAAATCAAGGCAGAATTGCAGGAAACAGATTTCAGGAGGTAGATTCGAATCGCCTTTAAAGCACATGAAAAGCGGCAAAACGTTGACAATGATGCCCTTGGCCAAAAAGGGCGTATGCGTTTTTTCCTGAATATATTCAGGAAAAAACGCATACGCCCTTTTTGGCCAACCAAGCAACCTGGAAAGGCAAATCAGCGCTACAAAGAAGTCTCGCTTCCCATCGGTCAAAAGGGCCATGCTGAAAAAAGTGTCAAAACCAGAAATGCAGGACAGGCCATGGAGAAATGGGAGCCTTGCTACACTGATGGGCGGGATGTAAATCGCCAACAGCCACTCTGGAGAAGTGTACGGTGTGTCCTGAAACATCTAAAAAACACAGCTTAGAGAGCATAGGGCACTTCCACGCATGGGGGGATAAAGTGGGAAAATTGAAAATCAGCAAGACACAAGCACCCCAAAGTTTAGGGCTGCTCTGTTGACAAGGACCTCCACTTCATTCCACCTTAAATATCCCAGGAAAGCGAAAAATGGATCAAAAAGTTGTGGTCCTTATGTACAATGGAATATCACTCAGCCATGAAATCAATGTCATAAGGCTAGTAGCAGCATGATGAGTGGATTTAGGTAAGACGATTCTAAGTGAAATAAGTCACACAGAAAAGGACACTTCTCATAAGGTGTCACTTATAGAGGGAATGTAAAAACCGTTACACTTGAACTGAATTACAAAACAGAACAGAGTCACACATGCAGAAAACACACTATGGCTGCTTAACGGGAAAGGTGAGGTGGGGTGATACATAAAACAAGAGTTTCAAATTAGCTCAGATACCGTTCCATAAACCCAATATGTAATAGACAAGACCTACTCCTTGCTCAGAGAACTGGACTCAACACGCCCGATTCACCGCACAAGAATAAATCTGACTAGTAATAATCTTAAAACCTATGTATTGATATCTCTCTGTTAGTGTGTCAAGTGGGTGTAAAGCGGCATAAACACAGCCGTGAAAAGCAGCTAAACCCCATTATAAAAATAAATTACTTTTAAAAACCCATGAAACAAAGACAGGGAAAGAGAGAGAAATTCTTACACAATTCGTTCAGGGGCTGTGATGCAACCTGGATTGACCATATCTAGACCCACAGCTGGATGAGACATAAGGGTGGACACTCTTGGGGCTGAGAGGTTTGGTGAGGTTGGGTGAGCAAATGCAGACCCTTTAAAGTAATACTGCGTGCTACCCATCGCATGGGTCCCAAATCTCCAGGTTCAAGGGCATCTTCCTACATCGAAAACATGCATGAGAAACCCAGAAGATGGTACACCGTGTGATGGGGAAAGGTTTCTAAAACGCACCTCATTTCTCATCTCCTTGTGCTCGGGTTCGCCATTCCAGCCACTTTACTAGCAATCTCCCTACTTGGAGCATCAGCACCTTTAACCTCCTGTTCCGTACAGGTTGCAATTTGTCCTGAGGATGAACGGGAAGACGGGGAACCAATGAGAGACTAGCTCTTGGTGTTGGGACAGGCACAGGTCACTCTATTTTCCCATCAGGAAGAAGAATTAACCACAGGCTCAGCCTGCCCCCCGGAACCAGAACAGGGCCTGAAGCCATCCTGCGCTTTTGCGGCCAGCTCCCAAAAAAGCGACTTGTAAAATGGAGCTTCAGGGCACTGCAATTCACAAACCTGCAGAGTTATAAATGATAACTCTCGTCCACAAATATATTGAGGGAAGGCAAAGAAGAGGATTTGAAATCAAGGCAGAATTGCAAGAAAAAGATTTCAGGAGGTAGATACGAATCGCCTTTAAAGCACATGAAAAGCGGCAAAACGTTGACAATGATGCCCTTGGCCAAAAAGGGCGTATGCGTTTTTTCCTGAATATATTCAGGAAAAAACGCATACGCCCTTTTTGGCCAACCAAGCAACCTGGAAAGGCAAATCAGCGCTACAAAGAAGTCTCGCTTCCCATCGGTCAAAAGGGCCATGCTGAAAAAAGTGTCAAAACCAGAAATGCAGGACAGTCCATGGAGAAATGGGACCCTTGCTACACTGATAGGTGGGATGTAAATTGGCAACAGCCACTCTGGAGAAGTGTACGGTGTGTCCTGAAACATCTAAAAAACACAGCTTAGAGAGCATAGGGCACTTCCACGCATGGGGGGATAAAGTGGGAAAATTGAAAATCAGCAAGACACAAGCACCCCAAAGTTTAGGGCTGCTCTGTTGACAAGGACCTCCACTTCATTCCACCTTAAATATCCCAGGAAAGCGAAAAATGGATCAAAAAGTTGTGGTCCTTATGTACAATGGAATATCACTCAGCCATGAAATCAATGTCATAAGGCTAGTAGCAGCATGATGAGTGGATTTAGGTAAGACGATTCTAAGTGAAATAAGTCACACAGAAAAGGACACTTCTCATAAGGTGTCACTTATAGAGGGAATGTAAAAACCGTTACACTTGAACTGAATTACAAAACAGAACAGAGTCACACATGCAGAAAACACACTATGGCTGCTTAACGGGAAAGGTGAGGTGGGGTGATACATAAAACAAGAGTTTCAAATTAGCTCAGATACCATTCCATAAACCCAATATGTAATAGACAAGACCTACTCCTTGCTCAGAGAACTGGACTCAACACGCCCGATTCACCGCACAAGAATATATCTGACTAGTAATAATCTTAAAACCTATGTATTGATATCTCTCTGTTAGTGTGTCAAGTGGGTGTAAAGCGGCATAAACACAGCTGTGAAAAGCAGCTAAACCCCATTATAAAAATAAATTACTTTTAAAAACCCATGAAACAAAGACAGGGAAAGAGAGAGAAATTCTTAAACAATTCGTTCAGGGGCTGTGATGCAACCTGGATTGACCATATCTAGACCCACAGCTGGATGAGACATAAGGGTGGACACTCTTGGGGCTGAGAGGTTTGGTGAGGTTGGGTGAGCAAACGCAGACCCTTTAAAGTAATACTGCGTGCTACCCATCGCATGGGTCCCAAATCTCCAGGTTCAAGGGCATCTTCCTACACCGAAAACATGCATGAGAAACCCAGAAGATGGTACACCGTGTGATGGGGAAAGGTTTCTAAAACGCACCTCATTTCTCATCTCCTTGTGCTCGGGTTCGCCATTCCAGCCACTTTACTAGCAATCTCCCTACTTGGAGCATCAGCACCTTTAACCTCCTGTTCCGTACAGGTTGCAATTTGTCCTGAGGATGAACGGGAAGACGGGGAACCAATGAGAGACTAGCTCTTGGTGTTGGGACAGGCACAGGTCACTCTATTTTCCCATCAGGAAGAAGAATTAACCACAGGCTCAGCCTGCCCCCCGGAACCAGAACAGGGCCTGAAGCCATCCTGCGCTTTTGAGGCCAGCTCCCAAAAAAGCGAGTTGTAAAATGGAGCTTCAGGGCACTGCAATTCACAAACCTGCAGAGTTATAAATGATAACTCTCGTCCACAAATATATTGAGGGAAGGCAAAGAAGAGGATTTGAAATCAAGGCAGAATTGCAGGAAACAGATTTCAGGAGGTAGATTCGAATCGCCTTTAAAGCACATGAAAAGCGGCAAAACGTTGACAATGATGCCCTTGGCCAAAAAGGGCGTATGCGTTTTTTCCTGAATATATTCAGGAAAAAACGCATACGCCCTTTTTGGCCAACCAAGCAACCTGGAAAGGCAAATCAGCGCTACAAAGAAGTCTCGCTTCCCATCGGTCAAAAGGGCCATGCTGAAAAAAGTGTCAAAACCAGAAATGCAGGACAGGCCATGGAGAAATGGGAGCCTTGCTACACTGATGGGCGGGATGTAAATCGCCAACAGCCACTCTGGAGAAGTGTACGGTGTGTCCTGAAACATCTAAAAAACACAGCTTAGAGAGCATAGGGCACTTCCACGCATGGGGGGATAAAGTGGGAAAATTGAAAATCAGCAAGACACAAGCACCCCAAAGTTTAGGGCTGCTCTGTTGACAAGGACCTCCACTTCATTCCACCTTAAATATCCCAGGAAAGCGAAAAATGGATCAAAAAGTTGTGGTCCTTATGTACAATGGAATATCACTCAGCCATGAAATCAATGTCATAAGGCTAGTAGCAGCATGATGAGTGGATTTAGGTAAGACGATTCTAAGTGAAATAAGTCACACAGAAAAGGACACTTCTCATAAGGTGTCACTTATAGAGGGAATGTAAAAACCGTTACACTTGAACTGAATTACAAAACAGAACAGAGTCACACATGCAGAAAACACACTATGGCTGCTTAACGGGAAAGGTGAGGTGGGGTGATACATAAAACAAGAGTTTCAAATTAGCTCAGATACCGTTCCATAAACCCAATATGTAATAGACAAGACCTACTCCTTGCTCAGAGAACTGGACTCAACACGCCCGATTCACCGCACAAGAATATATCTGACTAGTAATAATCTTAAAACCTATGTATTGATATCTCTCTGTTAGTGTGTCAAGTGGGTGTAAAGCGGCATAAACACAGCCGTGAAAAGCAGCTAAATCCCATTATAAAAATAAATTACTTTTAAAAACCCATGAAACAAAGACAGGGAAAGAGAGAGAAATTCTTACACAATTCGTTCAGGGGCTGTGATGCAACCTGGCTTGACCATATCTAGACCCACAGCTGGATGAGACATAAGGGTGGACACTCTTGGGGCTGAGAGGTTTGGTGAGGTTGGGTGAGCAAATGCAGACCCTTTAAAGTAATACTGCGTGCTACCCATCGCATGGGTCCCAAATCTCCAGGTTCAAGGGCATCTTCCTACATCGAAAACATGCATGAGAAACCCAGAAGATGGTACACCGTGTGATGGGGAAAGGTTTCTAAAACGCACCTCATTTCTCATCTCCGTGTGCTCGGGTTCGCCATTCCAGCCACTTTACTAGCAATCTCCCTACTTGGAGCATCAGCACCTTTAACCTCCTGTTCCGTACAGGTTGCAATTTGTCCTGAGGATGAACGGGAAGACGGGGAACCAATGAGAGACTAGCTCTTGGTGTTGGGACAGGCACAGGTCACTCTATTTTCCCATCAGGAAGAAGAATTAACCACAGGCTCAGCCTGCCCCCCGGAACCAGAACAGGGCCTGAAGCCATCCTGCGCTTTTGCGGCCAGCTCCCAAAAAAGCGACTTGTAAAATGGAGCTTCAGGGCACTGCAATTCACAAACCTGCAGAGTTATAAATGATAACTCTCGTCCACAAATATATTGAGGGAAGGCAAAGAAGAGGATTTGAAATCAAGGCAGAATTGCAGGAAACAGATTTCAGGAGGTAGATTCGAATCGCCTTTAAAGCACATGAAAAGCGGCAAAACGTTGACAATGATGCCCTTGGCCAAAAAGGGCGTATGCGTTTTTTCCTGAATATATTCAGGAAAAAACGCATACGCCCTTTTTGGCCAACCAAGCAACCTGGAAAGGCAAATCAGCGCTACAAAGAAGTCTCGCTTCCCATCGGTCAAAAGGGCCATGCTGAAAAAAGTATCAAAACCAGAAATGCAGGATAGGCCATGGAGAAATGGGACCCTTGCTACACTGATGGGCGGGATGTAAATCGCCAACAGCCACTCTGGAGAAGTGTACGGTGTGTCCTGAAACATCTAAAAAACACAGCTTAGAGAGCATAGGGCACTTCCACGCATGGGGGGATAAAGTGGGAAAATTGAAAATCAGCAAGACACAAGCACCCCAAAGTTTAGGGCTGCTCTGTTGACAAGGACCTCCACTTCATTCCACCTTAAATATCCCAGGAAAGCGAAAAATGGATCAAAAAGTTGTGGTCCTTATGTACAATGGAATATCACTCAGCCATGAAATCAATGTCATAAGGCTAGTAGCAGCATGATGAGTGGATTTAGGTAAGACGATTCTAAGTGAAATAAGTCACACAGAAAAGGACACTTCACATAAGGTGTCACTTATAGAGGGAATGTAAAAACCGTTACACTTGAACTGAATTACAAAACAGAACAGAGTCACACATGCAGAAAACACACTATGGCTGCTTAACGGGAAAGGTGAGGTGGGGTGATACATAAAACAAGAGTTTCAAATTAGCTCAGATACCGTTCCATAAACCCAATATGTAATAGACAAGACCTACTCCTTGCTCAGAGAACTGGACTCAACACGCCCGATTCACCGCACAAGAATATATCTGACTAGTAATAATCTTAAAACCTATGTATTGATATCTCTCTGTTAGTGTGTCAAGTGGGTGTAAAGCGGCATAAACACAGCTGTGAAAAGCAGCTAAACCCCATTATAAAAATAAATTACTTTTAAAAACCCATGAAACAAAGACAGGGAAAGAGAGAGAAATTCTTACACAATTCGTTCAGGGGCTGTGATGCAACCTGGCTTGACCATATCTAGACCCACAGCTGGATGAGACATAAGGGTGGACACTCTTGGGGCTGAGAGGTTTGGTGAGGTTGGGTGAGCAAATGCAGACCCTTTAAAGTAATACTGCGTGCTACCCATCGCATGGGTCCCAAATCTCCAGGTTCAAGGGCATCTTCCTACATCGAAAACATGCATGAGAAACCCAGAAGATGGTACACCGTGTGATGGGGAAAGGTTTCTAAAACGCACCTCATTTCTCATCTCCTTGTGCTCGGGTTCGCCATTCCAGCCACTTTACTAGCAATCTCCCTACTTGGAGCATCAGCACCTTTAACCTCCTGTTCCGTACAGGTTGCAATTTGTCCTGAGGATGAACGGGAAGACGGGGAACCAATGAGAGACTAGCTCTTGGTGTTGGGACAGGCACAGGTCACTCTATTTTCCCATCAGGAAGAAGAATTAACCAAAGGCTCAGCCTGCCCCCCGGAACCAGAACAGGGCCTGAAGCCATCCTGCGCTTTTGCGGCCAGCTCCCAAAAAAGCGACTTGTAAAATGGAGCTTCAGGGCACTGCAATTCACAAACCTGCAGAGTTATAAATGATAACTCTCATCCACAAATATATTGAGGGAAGGCAAAGAAGAGGATTTGAAATCAAGGCAGAATTGCAAGAGACAGATTTCAGGAGGTAGATACGAATCGCCTTTAAAGCACATGAAAAGCGGCAAAACGTTGACAATGATGCCCTTGGCCAAAAAGGGCGTATGCGTTTTTTCCTGAATATATTCAGGAAAAAACGCATACGCCCTTTTTGGCCAACCAAGCAACCTGGAAAGGCAAATCAGCGCTACAAAGAAGTCTCGCTTCCCATCGGTCAAAAGGGCCATGCTGAAAAAAGTGTCAAAACCAGAAATGCAGGACAGTCCATGGAGAAATGGGACCCTTGCTACACTGATAGGTGGGATGTAAATTGGCAACAGCCACTCTGGAGAAGTGTACGGTGTGTCCTGAAACATCTAAAAAACACAGCTTAGAGAGCATAGGGCACTTCCACGCATGGGGGGATAAAGTGGGAAAATTGAAAATCAGCAAGACACAAGCACCCCAAAGTTTAGGGCTGCTCTGTTGACAAGGACCTCCACTTCATTCCACCTTAAATATCCCAGGAAAGCGAAAAATGGATCAAAAAGTTGTGGTCCTTATGTACAATGGAATATCACTCAGCCATGAAATCAATGTCATAAGGCTAGTAGCAGCATGATGAGTGGATTTAGGTAAGACGATTCTAAGTGAAATAAGTCACACAGAAAAGGACACTTCTCATAAGGTGTCACTTATAGAGGGAATGTAAAAACCGTTACACTTGAACTGAATTACAAAACAGAACAGAGTCACACATGCAGAAAACACACTATGGCTGCTTAACGGGAAAGGTGAGGTGGGGTGATACATAAAACAAGAGTTTCAAATTAGCTCAGATACCGTTCCATAAACCCAATATGTAATAGACAAGACGTACTCCTTGCTCAGAGAAGTGGACTCAACACGCCCGATTCACCGCACAAGAATATATCTGACTAGTAATAATCTTAAAACCTATGTATTGATATCTCTCTGTTAGTGTGTCAAGTGGGTGTAAAGCGGCATAAACACAGCCGTGAAAAGCAGCTAAACCCCATTATAAAAATAAATTACTTTTAAAAACCCATGAAACAAAGACAGGGAAAGAGAGAGAAATTCTTAAACAATTCGTTCAGGGGCTGTGATGCAACCTGGATTGACCATATCTAGACCCACAGCTGGATGAGACATAAGGGTGGACACTCTTGGGGCTGAGAGGTTTGGTGAGGTTGGGTGAGCAAACGCAGACCCTTTAAAGTAATACTGCGTGCTACCCATCGCATGGGTCCCAAATCTCCAGGTTCAAGGGCATCTTCCTACACCGAAAACATGCATGAGAAACCCAGAAGATGGTACACCGTGTGATGGGGAAAGGTTTCTAAAACGCACCTCATTTCTCATCTCCTTGTGCTCGGGTTCGCCATTCCAGCCACTTTACTAGCAATCTCCCTACTTGGAGCATCAGCACCTTTAACCTCCTGTTCCGTACAGGTTGCAATTTGTCCTGAGGATGAACGGGAAGACGGGGAACCAATGAGAGACTAGCTCTTGGTGTTGGGACAGGCACAGGTCACTCTATTTTCCCATCAGGAAGAAGAATTAACCACAGGCTCAGCCTGCCCCCCGGAACCAGAACAGGGCCTGAAGCCATCCTGCGCTTTTGAGGCCAGCTCCCAAAAAAGCGAGTTGTAAAATGGAGCTTCAGGGCACTGCAATTCACAAACCTGCAGAGTTATAAATGATAACTCTCGTCCACAAATATATTGAGGGAAGGCAAAGAAGAGGATTTGAAATCAAGGCAGAATTGCAGGAAACAGATTTCAGGAGGTAGATTCGAATCGCCTTTAAAGCACATGAAAAGCGGCAAAACGTTGACAATGATGCCCTTGGCCAAAAAGGGCGTATGCGTTTTTTCCTGAATATATTCAGGAAAAAACGCATACGCCCTTTTTGGCCAACCAAGCAACCTGGAAAGGCAAATCAGCGCTACAAAGAAGTCTCGCTTCCCATCGGTCAAAAGGGCCATGCTGAAAAAAGTGTCAAAACCAGAAATGCAGGACAGGCCATGGAGAAATGGGAGCCTTGCTACACTGATGGGCGGGATGTAAATCGCCAACAGCCACTCTGGAGAAGTGTACGGTGTGTCCTGAAACATCTAAAAAACACAGCTTAGAGAGCATAGGGCACTTCCACGCATGGGGGGATAAAGTGGGAAAATTGAAAATCAGCAAGACACAAGCACCCCAAAGTTTAGGGCTGCTCTGTTGACAAGGACCTCCACTTCATTCCACCTTAAATATCCCAGGAAAGCGAAAAATGGATAAAAAAGCTGTGGTCCTTATGTACAATGGAATATCACTCAGCCATGAAATCAATGTCATAAGGCTAGTAGCAGCATGATGAGTGGATTTAGGTAAGACGATTCTAAGTGAAATAAGTCACACAGAAAAGGACACTTCTCATAAGGTGTCACTTATAGAGGGAATGTAAAAACCGTTACACTTGAACTGAATTACAAAACAGAACAGAGTCACACATGCAGAAAACACACTATGGCTGCTTAACGGGAAAGGTGAGGTGGGGTGATACATAAAACAAGAGTTTCAAATTAGCTCAGATACCGTTCCATAAACCCAATATGTAATAGACAAGACCTACTCCTTGCTCAGAGAACTGGACTCAACACGCCCGATTCACCGCACAAGAATATATCTGACTAGTAATAATCTTAAAACCTATGTATTGATATCTCTCTGTTAGTGTGTCAAGTGGGTGTAAAGCGGCATAAACACAGCCGTGAAAAGCAGCTAAATCCCATTATAAAAATAAATTACTTTTAAAAACCCATGAAACAAAGACAGGGAAAGAGAGAGAAATTCTTACACAATTCGTTCAGGGGCTGTGATGCAACCTGGCTTGACCATATCTAGACCCACAGCTGGATGAGACATAAGGGTGGACACTCTTGGGGCTGAGAGGTTTGGTGAGGTTGGGTGAGCAAACGCAGACCCTTTAAAGTAATACTGCGTGCTACCCATCGCATGGGTCCCAAATCTCCAGGTTCAAGGGCATCTTCCTACATCGAAAACATGCATGAGAAACCCAGAAGATGGTACACCGTGTGATGGGGAAAGGTTTCTAAAACGCACCTCATTTCTCATCTCCTTGTGCTCGGGTTCGCCATTCCAGCCACTTTACTAGCAATCTCCCTACTTGGAGCATCAGCACCTTTAACCTCCTGTTCCGTACAGGTTGCAATTTGTCCTGAGGATGAACGGGAAGACGGGGAACCAATGAGAGACTAGCTCTTGGTGTTGGGACAGGCACAGGTCACTCTATTTTCCCATCAGGAAGAAGAATTAACCACAGGCTCAGCCTGCCCCCCGGAACCAGAACAGGGCCTGAAGCCATCCTGCGCTTTTGCGGCCAGCTCCCAAAAAAGCGACTTGTAAAATGGAGCTTCAGGGCACTGCAATTCACAAACCTGCAGAGTTATAAATGATAACTCTCGTCCACAAATATATTGAGGGAAGGCAAAGAAGAGGATTTGAAATCAAGGCAGAATTGCAGGAAACAGATTTCAGGAGGTAGATTCGAATCGCCTTTAAAGCACATGAAAAGCGGCAAAACGTTGACAATGATGCCCTTGGCCAAAAAGGGCGTATGCGTTTTTTCCTGAATATATTCAGGAAAAAACGCATACGCCCTTTTTGGCCAACCAAGCAACCTGGAAAGGCAAATCAGCGCTACAAAGAAGTCTCGCTTCCCATCGGTCAAAAGGGCCATGCTGAAAAAAGTGTCAAAACCAGAAATGCAGGACAGGCCATGGAGAAATGGGAGCCTTGCTACACTGATGGGCGGGATGTAAATTGCCAACAGCCACTCTGGAGAAGTGTACGGTGTGTCCTGAAACATCTAAAAAACACAGCTTAGAGAGCATAGGGCACTTCCACGCATGGGGGGATAAAGTGGGAAAATTGAAAATCAGCAAGACACAAGCACCCCAAAGTTTAGGGCTGCTCTGTTGACAAGGACCTCCACTTCATTCCACCTTAAATATCCCAGGAAAGCGAAAAATGGATCAAAAAGTTGTGGTCCTTATGTACAATGGAATAACACTCAGCCATGAAATCAATGTCATAAGGCTAGTAGCAGCATGATGAGTGGATTTAGGTAAGACGATTCTAAGTGAAATAAGTCACACAGAAAAGGACACTTCTCATAAGGTGTCACTTATAGAGGGAATGTAAAAACCGTTACACTTGAACTGAATTACAAAACAGAACAGAGTCACACATGCAGAAAACACACTATGGCTGCTTAACGGGAAAGGTGAGGTGGGGTGATACATAAAACAAGAGTTTCAAATTAGCTCAGATACCGTTCCATAAACCCAATATGTAATAGACAAGACCTACTCCTTGCTCAGAGAACTGGACTCAACACGCCCGATTCACCGCACAAGAATATATCTGACTAGTAATAATCTTAAAACCTATGTATTGATATCTCTCTGTTAGTGTGTCAAGTGGGTGTAAAGCGGCATAAACACAGCCGTGAAAAGCAGCTAAACCCCATTATAAAAATAAATTACTTTTAAAAACCCATGAAACAAAGACAGGGAAAGAGAGAGAAATTCTTACACAATTCGTTCAGGGGCTGTGATGCAACCTGGATTGACCATATCTAGACCCACAGCTGGATGAGACATAAGGGTGGACACTCTTGGGGCTGAGAGGTTTGGTGAGGTTGGGTGAGCAAACGCAGACCCTTTAAAGTAATACTGCGTGCTACCCATCGCATGGATCCCAAATCTCCAGGTTCAAGGGCATCTTCCTACATCGAAAACATGCATGAGAAACCCAGAAGATGGTACACCGTGTGATGGGGAAAGGTTTGTAAAACGCACCTCATTTCTCATCTCCTTGTGCTCGGGTTCGCCATTCCAGCCACTTTACTAGCAATCTCCCTACTTGGAGCATCAGCACCTTTAACCTCCTGTTCCGTACAGGTTGCAATTTGTCCTGAGGATGAACGGGAAGACAGGGAACCAATGAGAGACTAGCTCTTGGTGTTGGGACAGGCACAGGTCACTCTATTTTCCCATCAGGAAGAAGAATTAACCACAGGCTCACCCTGCCCCCCGGAACCAGAACAGGGCCTGAAGCCATCCTGCGCTTTTGCGGCCAGCTCCCAAAAATGCGACTTGTAAAATGGAGCTTCAGGGCACTGCAATTCACAAACCTGCAGAGTTATAAATGATAACTCTCGTCCACAAATATATTGAGGGAAGGCAAAGAAGAGGATTTGAAATCAAGGCAGAATTGCAGGAAACAGATTTCAGGAGGTAGATTCGAATCGCCTTTAAAGCACATGAAAAGCGGCAAAACGTTGACAATGATGCCCTTGGCCAAAAAGGGCGTATGCGTTTTTTCCTGAATATATTCAGGAAAAAACGCATACGCCCTTTTTGGCCAACCAAGCAACCTGGAAAGGCAAATCAGCGCTACAAAGAAGTCTCGCTTCCCATCGGTCAAAAGGGCCATGCTGAAAAAAGTGTCAAAACCAGAAATGCAGGACAGGCCATGGAGAAATGGGAGCCTTGCTACACTGATGGGCGGGATGTAAATTGCCAACAGCCACTCTGGAGAAGTGTACGGTGTGTCCTGAAACATCTAAAAAACACAGCTTAGAGAGCATAGGGCACTTCCACGCATGGGGGGATAAAGTGGGAAAATTGAAAATCAGCAAGACACAAGCACCCCAAAGTTTAGGGCTGCTCTGTTGACAAGGACCTCCACTTCATTCCACCTTAAATATCCCAGGAAAGCGAAAAATGGATCAAAAAGTTGTGGTCCTTATGTACAATGGAATAACACTCAGCCATGAAATCAATGTCATAAGGCTAGTAGCAGCATGATGAGTGGATTTAGGTAAGACGATTCTAAGTGAAATAAGTCACACAGAAAAGGACACTTCTCATAAGGTGTCACTTATAGAGGGAATGTAAAAACCGTTACACTTGAACTGAATTACAAAACAGAACAGAGTCACACATGCAGAAAACACACTATGGCTGCTTAACGGGAAAGGTGAGGTGGGGTGATACATAAAACAAGAGTTTCAAATTAGCTCAGATACCGTTCCATAAACCCAATATGTAATAGACAAGACCTACTCCTTGCTCAGAGAACTGGACTCAACACGCCCGATTCACCGCACAAGAATATATCTGACTAGTAATAATCTTAAAACCTATGTATTGATATCTCTCTGTTAGTGTGTCAAGTGGGTGTAAAGCGGCATAAACACAGCCGTGAAAAGCAGCTAAACCCCATTATAAAAATAAATTACTTTTAAAAACCCATGAAACAAAGACAGGGAAAGAGAGAGAAATTCTTACACAATTCGTTCAGGGGCTGTGATGCAACCTGGATTGACCATATCTAGACCCACAGCTGGATGAGACATAAGGGTGGACACTCTTGGGGCTGAGAGGTTTGGTGAGGTTGGGTGAGCAAACGCAGACCCTTTAAAGTAATACTGCGTGCTACCCAACGCATGGGTCCCAAATCTCCAGGTTCAAGGGCATCTTCCTACATCGAAAACATGCATGAGAAACCCAGAAGATGGTACACCGTGTGATGGGGAAAGGTTTCTAAAACGCACCTCATTTCTCATCTCCTTGTGCTCGGGGTCGCCATTCCAGCCACTTTACTAGCAATCTCCCTACTTGGAGCATCAGCAACTTTAACCTCCTGTTCCGTACAGGTTGCAATTTTTCCTGAGGATGAACGGGAAGACGGGGAACCAATGAGAGACTAGCTCTTGGTGTTGGGACAGGCACAGGTCACTCTATTTTCCCATCAGGAAGAAGAATTAACCACAGGCTCAGCCTGCCCCCCGGAACCAGAACAGGGCCTGAAGCCATCCTGCGCTTTTGAGGCCAGCTCCCAAAAAAGCGACTTGTAAAATGGAGCTTCAGGGCACTGCAATTCACAAACCTGCAGAGTTATAAATGATAACTCTCGTCCACAAATATATTGAGGGAAGGCAAAGAAGAGGATTTGAAATCAAGGCAGAATTGCAGGAAACAGATTTCAGGAGGTAGATTCGAATCGCCTTTAAAGCACATGAAAAGCGGCAAAACGTTGACAATGATGCCCTTGGCCAAAAAGGGCGTATGCGTTTTTTCCTGAATATATTCAGGAAAAAACGCATACGCCCTTTTTGGCCAACCAAGCAACCTGGAAAGGCAAATCAGCGCTACAAAGAAGTCTCGCTTCCCATCGGTCAAAAGGGCCATGCTGAAAAAAGTGTCAAAACCAGAAATGCAGGACAGGCCATGGAGAAATGGGAGCCTTGCTACACTGATGGGCGGGATGTAAATTGCCAACAGCCACTCTGGAGAAGTGTACGGTGTGTCCTGAAACATCTAAAAAACACAGCTTAGAGAGCATAGGGCACTTCCACGCATGGGGGGATAAAGTGGGAAAATTGAAAATCAGCAAGACACAAGCACCCCAAAGTTTAGGGCTGCTCTGTTGACAAGGACCTCCACTTCATTCCACCTTAAATATCCCAGGAAAGCGAAAAATGGATCAAAAAGTTGTGGTCCTTATGTACAATGGAATAACACTCAGCCATGAAATCAATGTCATAAGGCTAGTAGCAGCATGATGAGTGGATTTAGGTAAGACGATTCTAAGTGAAATAAGTCACACAGAAAAGGACACTTCTCATAAGGTGTCACTTATAGAGGGAATGTAAAAACCGTTACACTTGAACTGAATTACAAAACAGAACAGAGTCACACATGCAGAAAACACACTATGGCTGCTTAACGGGAAAGGTGAGGTGGGGTGATACATAAAACAAGAGTTTCAAATTAGCTCAGATACCGTTCCATAAACCCAATATGTAATAGACAAGACCTACTCCTTGCTCAGAGAACTGGACTCAACACGCCCGATTCACCGCACAAGAATATATCTGACTAGTAATAATCTTAAAACCTATGTATTGATATCTCTCTGTTAGTGTGTCAAGTGGGTGTAAAGCGGCATAAACACAGCCGTGAAAAGCAGCTAAACCCCATTATAAAAATAAATTACTTTTAAAAACCCATGAAACAAAGACAGGGAAAGAGAGAGAAATTCTTACACAATTCGTTCAGGGGCTGTGATGCAACCTGGATTGACCATATCTAGACCCACAGCTGGATGAGACATAAGGGTGGACACTCTTGGGGCTGAGAGGTTTGGTGAGGTTGGGTGAGCAAACGCAGACCCTTTAAAGTAATACTGCGTGCTACCCATCGCATGGATCCCAAATCTCCAGGTTCAAGGGCATCTTCCTACATCGAAAACATGCATGAGAAACCCAGAAGATGGTACACCGTGTGATGGGGAAAGGTTTGTAAAACGCACCTCATTTCTCATCTCCTTGTGCTCGGGTTCGCCATTCCAGCCACTTTACTAGCAATCTCCCTACTTGGAGCATCAGCACCTTTAACCTCCTGTTCCGTACAGGTTGCAATTTGTCCTGAGGATGAACGGGAAGACAGGGAACCAATGAGAGACTAGCTCTTGGTGTTGGGACAGGCACAGGTCACTCTATTTTCCCATCAGGAAGAAGAATTAACCACAGGCTCACCCTGCCCCCCGGAACCAGAACAGGGCCTGAAGCCATCCTGCGCTTTTGCGGCCAGCTCCCAAAAATGCGACTTGTAAAATGGAGCTTCAGGGCACTGCAATTCACAAACCTGCAGAGTTATAAATGATAACTCTCGTCCACAAATATATTGAGGGAAGGCAAAGAAGAGGATTTGAAATCAAGGCAGAATTGCAGGAAACAGATTTCAGGAGGTAGATTCGAATCGCCTTTAAAGCACATGAAAAGCGGCAAAACGTTGACAATGATGCCCTTGGCCAAAAAGGGCGTATGCGTTTTTTCCTGAATATATTCAGGAAAAAACGCATACGCCCTTTTTGGCCAACCAAGCAACCTGGAAAGGCAAATCAGCGCTACAAAGAAGTCTCGCTTCCCATCGGTCAAAAGGGCCATGCTGAAAAAAGTGTCAAAACCAGAAATGCAGGACAGGCCATGGAGAAATGGGAGCCTTGCTACACTGATGGGCGGGATGTAAATTGCCAACAGCCACTCTGGAGAAGTGTACGGTGTGTCCTGAAACATCTAAAAAACACAGCTTAGAGAGCATAGGGCACTTCCACGCATGGGGGGATAAAGTGGGAAAATTGAAAATCAGCAAGACACAAGCACCCCAAAGTTTAGGGCTGCTCTGTTGACAAGGACCTCCACTTCATTCCACCTTAAATATCCCAGGAAAGCGAAAAATGGATCAAAAAGTTGTGGTCCTTATGTACAATGGAATAACACTCAGCCATGAAATCAATGTCATAAGGCTAGTAGCAGCATGATGAGTGGATTTAGGTAAGACGATTCTAAGTGAAATAAGTCACACAGAAAAGGACACTTCTCATAAGGTGTCACTTATAGAGGGAATGTAAAAACCGTTACACTTGAACTGAATTACAAAACAGAACAGAGTCACACATGCAGAAAACACACTATGGCTGCTTAACGGGAAAGGTGAGGTGGGGTGATACATAAAACAAGAGTTTCAAATTAGCTCAGATACCGTTCCATAAACCCAATATGTAATAGACAAGACCTACTCCTTGCTCAGAGAACTGGACTCAACACGCCCGATTCACCGCACAAGAATATATCTGACTAGTAATAATCTTAAAACCTATGTATTGATATCTCTCTGTTAGTGTGTCAAGTGGGTGTAAAGCGGCATAAACACAGCCGTGAAAAGCAGCTAAACCCCATTATAAAAATAAATTACTTTTAAAAACCCATGAAACAAAGACAGGGAAAGAGAGAGAAATTCTTACACAATTCGTTCAGGGGCTGTGATGCAACCTGGATTGACCATATCTAGACCCACAGCTGGATGAGACATAAGGGTGGACACTCTTGGGGCTGAGAGGTTTGGTGAGGTTGGGTGAGCAAACGCAGACCCTTTAAAGTAATACTGCGTGCTACCCATCGCATGGATCCCAAATCTCCAGGTTCAAGGGCATCTTCCTACATCGAAAACATGCATGAGAAACCCAGAAGATGGTACACCGTGTGATGGGGAAAGGTTTCTAAAACGCACCTCATTTCTCATCTCCTTGTGCTCGGGTTCGCCATTCCAGCCACTTTACTAGCAATCTCCCTACTTTGAGCATCAGCACCTTTAACCTCCTGTTCCGTACAGGTTGCAATTTGTCCTGAGGATGAACGGGAAGACGGGGAACCAATGAGAGACTAGCTCTTGGTGTTGGGACAGGCACAGGTCACTCTATTTTCCCATCAGGAAGAAGAATTAACCACAGGCTCAGCCTGCCCCCCGGAACCAGAGCAGGGCCTGAAGCCATCCTGTGCTTTTGCGGCCAGCTCCCAAAAATGCGACTTGTAAAATGGAGCTTCAGGGCACTGCAATTCACAAACCTGCAGAGTTATAAATGATAACTCTCGTCCACAAATATATTGAGGGAAGGCAAAGAAGAGGATTTGAAATCAAGGCAGAATTGCAAGAAACAGATTTCAGGAGGTAGATTCGAATCGCCTTTAAAGCACATGAAAAGCGGCAAAATGTTGACAATGATGCCCTTGGCCAAAAAGGGCGTATGCGTTTTTTCCTGAATATATTCAGGAAAAAACGCATACGCCCTTTTTGGCCAACCAAGCAACCTGGAAAGGCAAATCAGCGCTACAAAGAAGTCTCGCTTCCCATCGGTCAAAAGGGCCATGCTGAAAAAAGTGTCAAAACCAGAAATGCAGGACAGGCCATGGAGAAATGGGAGCCTTGCTACACTGATGGGTGGGATGTAAATTGCCAACAGCCACTCTGGAGAAGGGTACGGTGTGTCCTGAAACATCTAAGAAACACAGCTTAGAGAGCATAGGGCACTTCCACGCATGAGGGGATAAATTGGGAAAATTGAAAATCAGCAAGACACAAGCACCCCAAAGTTTAGGGCTGCTCTGTTGACAAGGACCTCCACTTCATTCCACCTTAAATATCCCAGGAAAGCGAAAAATGGATCAAAAAGTTGTGGTCCTTATGTACAATGGAATATCACTCAGCCATGAAATCAATGTCATAAGGCTAGTAGCAGCATGATGAGTGGATTTAGGTAAGACGATTCTAAGTGAAATAAGTCACACAGAAAAGGACACTTCTCATAAGGTGTCACTTATAGAGGGAATGTAAAAACCGTTACACTTGAACTGAATTACAAAACAGAACAGAGTCACACATGCAGAAAACACACTATGGCTGCTTAACGGGAAAGGTGAGGTGGGGTGATACATAAAACAAGAGTTTCAAATTAGCTCAGATACCGTTCCATAAACCCAATATGTAATAGACAAGACCTACTCCTTGCTCAGAGAACTGGACTCAACACGCCCGATTCACCGCACAAGAATATATCTGACTAGTAATAATCTTAAAACCTATGTATTGATATCTCTCTGTTAGTGTGTCAAGTGGGTGTAAAGCGGCATAAACACAGCCGTGAAAAGCAGCTAAACCCCATTATAAAAATAAATTACTTTTAAAAACCCATGAAACAAAGACAGGGAAAGAGAGAGAAATTCTTACACAATTCGTTCAGGGGCTGTGATGCAACCTGGATTGACCATATCTAGACCCACAGCTGGATGAGACATAAGGGTGGACACTCTTGGGGCTGAGAGGTTTGGTGAGGTTGGGTGAGCAAACGCAGACCCTTTAAAGTAATACTGCGTGCTACCCATCGCATGGGTCCCAAATCTCCAGGTTCAAGGGCATCTTCCTACATCGAAAACATGCATGAGAAACCCAGAAGATGGTACACCGTGTGATGGGGAAAGGTTTCTAAAACGCACCTCATTTCTCATCTCCTTGTGCTCGGGTTCGCCATTCCAGCCACTTTACTAGCAATCTCCCTACTTGGAGCATCAGCACCTTTAACCTCCTGTTCCGTACAGGTTGCAATTTGTCCTGAGGATGAACGGGAAGACGGGGAACCAATGAGAGACTAGCTCTTGGTGTTGGGACAGGCACAGGTCACTCTATTTTCCCATCAGGAAGAAGAATTAACCACAGGCTCAGCCTGCCCCCCGGAACCAGAGCAGGGCCTGAAGCCATCCTGCGCTTTTGCGGCCAGCTCCCAAAAATGCGACTTGTAAAATGGAGCTTCAGGGCACTGTAATTCACAAACCTGCAGAGTTATAAATGATAACTCTCGTCCACAAATATATTGAGGAAAGGCAAAGAAGAGGATTTGAAATCAAGGCAGAATTGCAAGAAACAGATTTCAGGAGGTAGATTCGAATCGCCTTTAAAGCACATGAAAAGCGGCAAAATGTTGACAATGATGCCCTTGGCCAAAAAGGGCGTATGCGTTTTTTCCTGAATATATTCAGGAAAAAACGCATACGCCCTTTTTGGCCAACCAAGCAACCTGGAAAGGCAAATCAGCGCTACAAAGAAGTCTCGCTTCCCATCGGTCAAAAGGGCCATGCTGAAAAAAGTGTCAAAACCAGAAATGCAGGACAGGCCATGGAGAAATGGGAGCCTTGCTACACTGATGGGTGGGATGTAAATTGCCAACAGCCACTCTGGAGAAGTGTACGGTGTGTCCTGAAACATCTAAGAAACACAGCTTAGAGAGCATAGGGCACTTCCACGCATGAGGGGATAAAGTGGGAAAATTGAAAATCAGCAAGACACAAGCACCCCAAAGTTTAGGGCTGCTCTGTTGACAAGGACCTCCACTTCATTCCACCTTAAATATCCCAGGAAAGCGAAAAATGGATCAAAAAGTTGTGGTCCTTATGTACAATGGAATATCACTCAGCCATGAAATCAATGTCATAAGGCTAGTAGCAGCATGATGAGTGGATTTAGGTAAGACGATTCTAAGTGAAATAAGTCACACAGAAAAGGACACTTCTCATAAGGTGTCACTTATAGAGGGAATGTAAAAACCGTTACACTTGAACTGAATTACAAAACAGAACAGAGTCACACATGCAGAAAACACACTATGGCTGCTTAACGGGAAAGGTGAGGTGGGGTGATACATAAAACAAGAGTTTCAAATTAGCTCAGATACCGTTCCATAAACCCAATATGTAATAGACAAGACCTACTCCTTGCTCAGAGAACTGGACTCAACACGCCCGATTCACCGCACAAGAATATATCTGACTAGTAATAATCTTAAAACCTATGTATTGATATCTCTCTGTTAGTGTGTCAAGTGGGTGTAAAGCGGCATAAACACAGCCGTGAAAAGCAGCTAAACCCCATTATAAAAATAAATTACTTTTAAAAACCCATGAAACAAAGACAGGGAAAGAGAGAGAAATTCTTACACAATTCGTTCAGGGGCTGTGATGCAACCTGGATTGACCATATCTAGACCCACAGCTGGATGAGACATAAGGGTGGACACTCTTGGGGCTGAGAGGTTTGGTGAGGTTGGGTGAGCAAACGCAGACCCTTTAAAGTAATACTGCGTGCTACCCATCGCATGGATCCCAAATCTCCAGGTTCAAGGGCATCTTCCTACATCGAAAACATGCATGAGAAACCCAGAAGATGGTACACCGTGTGATGGGGAAAGGTTTGTAAAACGCACCTCATTTCTCATCTCCTTGTGCTCGGGTTCGCCATTCCAGCCACTTTACTAGCAATCTCCCTACTTTGAGCATCAGCACCTTTAACCTCCTGTTCCGTACAGGTTGCAATTTGTCCTGAGGATGAACGGGAAGACGGGGAACCAATGAGAGACTAGCTCTTGGTGTTGGGACAGGCACAGGTCACTCTATTTTCCCATCAGGAAGAAGAATTAACCACAGGCTCAGCCTGCCCCCCGGAACCAGAGCAGGGCCTGAAGCCATCCTGCGCTTTTGCGGCCAGCTCCCAAAAATGCGACTTGTAAAATGGAGCTTCAGGGCACTGCAATTCACAAACCTGCAGAGTTATAAATGATAACTCTCGTCCACAAATATATTGAGGGAAGGCAAAGAAGAGGATTTGAAATCAAGGCAGAATTGCAAGAAACAGATTTCAGGAGGTAGATTCGAATCGCCTTTAAAGCACATGAAAAGCGGCAAAATGTTGACAATGATGCCCTTGGCCAAAAAGGGCGTATGCGTTTTTTCCTGAATATATTCAGGAAAAAACGCATACGCCCTTTTTGGCCAACCAAGCAACCTGGAAAGGCAAATCAGCGCTACAAAGAAGTCTCGCTTCCCATCGGTCAAAAGGGCCATGCTGAAAAAAGTGTCAAAACCAGAAATGCAGGACAGGCCATGGAGAAATGGGAGCCTTGCTACACTGATGGGTGGGATGTAAATTGCCAACAGCCACTCTGGAGAAGGGTACGGTGTGTCCTGAAACATCTAAGAAACACAGCTTAGAGAGCATAGGGCACTTCCACGCATGAGGGGATAAATTGGGAAAATTGAAAATCAGCAAGACACAAGCACCCCAAAGTTTAGGGCTGCTCTGTTGACAAGGACCTCCACTTCATTCCACCTTAAATATCCCAGGAAAGCGAAAAATGGATCAAAAAGTTGTGGTCCTTATGTACAATGGAATATCACTCAGCCATGAAATCAATGTCATAAGGCTAGTAGCAGCATGATGAGTGGATTTAGGTAAGACGATTCTAAGTGAAATAAGTCACACAGAAAAGGACACTTCTCATAAGGTGTCACTTATAGAGGGAATGTAAAAACCGTTACACTTGAACTGAATTACAAAACAGAACAGAGTCACACATGCAGAAAACACACTATGGCTGCTTAACGGGAAAGGTGAGGTGGGGTGATACATAAAACAAGAGTTTCAAATTAGCTCAGATACCGTTCCATAAACCCAATATGTAATAGACAAGACCTACTCCTTGCTCAGAGAACTGGACTCAACACGCCCGATTCACCGCACAAGAATATATCTGACTAGTAATAATCTTAAAACCTATGTATTGATATCTCTCTGTTAGTGTGTCAAGTGGGTGTAAAGCGGCATAAACACAGCCGTGAAAAGCAGCTAAACCCCATTATAAAAATAAATTACTTTTAAAAACCCATGAAACAAAGACAGGGAAAGAGAGAGAAATTCTTACACAATTCGTTCAGGGGCTGTGATGCAACCTGGATTGACCATATCTAGACCCACAGCTGGATGAGACATAAGGGTGGACACTCTTGGGGCTGAGAGGTTTGGTGAGGTTGGGTGAGCAAACGCAGACCCTTTAAAGTAATACTGCGTGCTACCCATCGCATGGGTCCCAAATCTCCAGGTTCAAGGGCATCTTCCTACATCGAAAACATGCATGAGAAACCCAGAAGATGGTACACCGTGTGATGGGGAAAGGTTTCTAAAACGCACCTCATTTCTCATCTCCTTGTGCTCGGGTTCGCCATTCCAGCCACTTTACTAGCAATCTCCCTACTTGGAGCATCAGCACCTTTAACCTCCTGTTCCGTACAGGTTGCAATTTGTCCTGAGGATGAACGGGAAGACGGGGAACCAATGAGAGACTAGCTCTTGGTGTTGGGACAGGCACAGGTCACTCTATTTTCCCATCAGGAAGAAGAATTAACCACAGGCTCAGCCTGCCCCCCGGAACCAGAGCAGGGCCTGAAGCCATCCTGCGCTTTTGCGGCCAGCTCCCAAAAATGCGACTTGTAAAATGGAGCTTCAGGGCACTGTAATTCACAAACCTGCAGAGTTATAAATGATAACTCTCGTCCACAAATATATTGAGGAAAGGCAAAGAAGAGGATTTGAAATCAAGGCAGAATTGCAAGAAACAGATTTCAGGAGGTAGATTCGAATCGCCTTTAAAGCACATGAAAAGCGGCAAAATGTTGACAATGATGCCCTTGGCCAAAAAGGGCGTATGCGTTTTTTCCTGAATATATTCAGGAAAAAACGCATACGCCCTTTTTGGCCAACCAAGCAACCTGGAAAGGCAAATCAGCGCTACAAACAAGTCTCGCTTCCCATCGGTCAAAAGGGCCATGCTGAAAAAAGTGTCAAAACCAGAAATGCAGGACAGGCCATGGAGAAATGGGAGCCTTGCTACACTGATGGGTGGGATGTAAATTGCCAACAGCCACTCTGGAGAAGTGTACGGTGTGTCCTGAAACATCTAAGAAACACAGCTTAGAGAGCATAGGGCACTTCCACGCATGAGGGGATAAAGTGGGAAAATTGAAAATCAGCAAGACACAAGCACCCCAAAGTTTAGGGCTGCTCTGTTGACAAGGACCTCCACTTCATTCCACCTTAAATATCCCAGGAAAGCGAAAAATGGATCAAAAAGTTGTGGTCCTTATGTACAATGGAATATCACTCAGCCATGAAATCAATGTCATAAGGCTAGTAGCAGCATGATGAGTGGATTTAGGTAAGACGATTCTAAGTGAAATAAGTCACACAGAAAAGGACACTTCTCATAAGGTGTCACTTATAGAGGGAATGTAAAAACCGTTACACTTGAACTGAATTACAAAACAGAACAGAGTCACACATGCAGAAAACACACTATGGCTGCTTAACGGGAAAGGTGAGGTGGGGTGATACATAAAACAAGAGTTTCAAATTAGCTCAGATACCGTTCCATAAACCCAATATGTAATAGACAAGACCTACTCCTTGCTCAGAGAACTGGACTCAACACGCCCGATTCACCGCACAAGAATATATCTGACTAGTAATAATCTTTAAACCTATGTATTGATATCTCTCTGTTAGTGTGTCAAGTGGGTGTAAAGCGGCATAAACACAGCCGTGAAAAGCAGCTAAACCCCATTATAAAAATAAATTACTTTTAAAAACCCATGAAACAAAGACAGGGAAAGAGAGAGAAATTCTTACACAATTCGTTCAGGGGCTGTGATGCAACCTGGATTGACCATATCTAGACCCACAGCTGGATGAGACATAAGGGTGGACACTCTTGGGGCTGAGAGGTTTGGTGAGGTTGGGTGAGCAAATGCAGACCCTTTAAAGTAATACTGCGTGCTACCCATCGCATGGGTCCCAAATCTCCAGGTTCAAGGGCATCTTCCTACATCGAAAACATGCATGAGAAACCCAGAAGATGGTACACCGTGTGATGGGGAAAGGTTTCTAAAACGCACCTCATTTCTCATCTCCTTGTGCTCGGGTTCGCCATTCCAGCCACTTTACTAGCAATCTCCCTACTTGGAGCATCAGCACCTTTAACCTCCTGTTCCGTACAGGTTGCAATTTGTCCTGAGGATGAACGGGAAGACGGGGAACCAATGAGAGACTAGCTCTTGGTGTTGGGACAGGCACAGGTCACTCTATTTTCCCATCAGGAAGAAGAATTAACCACAGGCTCAGCCTGCCCCCCGGAACCAGAACAGGGCCTGAAGCCATCCTGCGCTTTTGCGGCCAGCTCCCAAAAAAGCGACTTGTAAAATGGAGCTTCAGGGCACTGCAATTCACAAACCTGCAGAGTTATAAATGATAACTCTCGTCCACAAATATATTGAGGGAAGGCAAAGAAGAGGATTTGAAATCAAGGCAGAATTGCAGGAAACAGATTTCAGGAGGTAGATTCGAATCGCCTTTAAAGCACATGAAAAGCGGCAAAACGTTGACAATGATGCCCTTGGCCAAAAAGGGCGTATGCGTTTTTTCCTGAATATATTCAGGAAAAAACGCATACGCCCTTTTTGGCCAACCAAGCAACCTGGAAAGGCAAATCAGCGCTACAAAGAAGTCTCGCTTCCCATCGGTCAAAAGGGCCATGCTGAAAAAAGTGTCAAAACCAGAAATGCAGGACAGGCCATGGAGAAATGGGAGCCTTGCTACACTGATGGGCGGGATGTAAATTGCCAACAGCCACTCTGGAGAAGTGTACGGTGTGTCCTGAAACATCTAAAAAACACAGCTTAGAGAGCATAGGGCACTTCCACGCATGGGGGGATAAAGTGGGAAAAGTGAAAATCAGCAAGACACAAGCACCCCAAAGTTTAGGGCTGCTCTGTTGACAAGGACCTCCACTTCATTCCACCTTAAATATCCCAGGAAAGCGAAAAATGGATCAAAAAGTTGTGGTCCTTATGTACAATGGAATATCACTCAGCCATGAAATCAATGTCATAAGGCTAGTAGCAGCATGATGAGTGGATTTAGGTAAGACGATTCTAAGTGAAATAAGTCACACAGAAAAGGACACTTCTCATAAGGTGTCACTTATAGAGGGAATGTAAAAACCGTTACACTTGAACTGAATTACAAAACAGAACAGAGTCACACATGCAGAAAACACACTATGGCTGCTTAACGGGAAAGGTGAGGTGGGGTGATACATAAAACAAGAGTTTCAAATTAGCTCAGATACCTTTCCATAAACCCAATATGTAATAGACAAGACCTACTCCTTGCTCAGAGAACTGGACTCAACACGCCCGATTCACCGCACAAGAATATATCTGACTAGTAATAATCTTAAAACCTATGTATTGATATCTCTCTGTTAGTGTGTCAAGTGGGTGTAAAGCGGCATAAACACAGCCGTGAAAAGCAGCTAAACCCCATTATAAAAATAAATTACTTTTAAAAACCCATGAAACAAAGACAGGGAAAGAGAGAGAAATTCTTACACAATTCGTTCAGGGGCTGTGATGCAACCTGGATTGACCATATCTAGACCCACAGCTGGATGAGACATAAGGGTGGACACTCTTGGGGCTGAGAGGTTTGGTGAGGTTGGGTGAGCAAACGCAGACCCTTTAAAGTAATACTGCGTGCTACCCATCGCATGGATCCCAAATCTCCAGGTTCAAGGGCATCTTCCTACATCGAAAACATGCATGAGAAACCCAGAAGATGGTACACCGTGTGATGGGGAAAGGTTTGTAAAACGCACCTCATTTCTCATCTCCTTGTGCTCGGGTTCGCCATTCCAGCCACTTTACTAGCAATCTCCCTACTTTGAGCATCAGCACCTTTAACCTCCTGTTCCGTACAGGTTGCAATTTGTCCTGAGGATGAACGGGAAGACGGGGAACCAATGAGAGACTAGCTCTTGGTGTTGGGACAGGCACAGGTCACTCTATTTTCCCATCAGGAAGAAGAATTAACCGCAGGCTCAGCCTGCCCCCCGGAACCAGAACAGGGCCTGAAGCCATCCTGCGCTTTTGCGGCCAGCTCCCAAAAAAGCGACTTGTAAAATGGAGCTTCAGGGCACTGCAATTCACAAACCTGCAGAGTTATAAATGATAACTCTCGTCCACAAATATATTGAGGGAAGGCAAAGAAGAGGATTTGAAATCAAGGCAGAATTGCAGGAAACAGATTTCAGGAGGTAGATTCGAATCGCCTTTAAAGCACATGAAAAGCGGCAAAACGTTGACAATGATGCCCTTGGCCAAAAAGGGCGTATGCGTTTTTTCCTGAATATATTCAGGAAAAAACGCATACGCCCTTTTTGGCCAACCAAGCAACCTGGAAAGGCAAATCAGCGCTACAAAGAAGTCTCGCTTCCCATCGGTCAAAAGGGCCATGCTGAAAAAAGTGTCAAAACCAGAAATGCAGGACAGGCCATGGAGAAATGGGACCCTTGCTACACTGATGGGTGGGATGTAAATTGCCAACAGCCACTCTGGAGAAGTGTACGGTGTGTCCTGAAACATCTAAAAAACACAGCTTAGAGAGCATAGGGCACTTCCACGCATGGGGGGATAAAGTGGGAAAATTGAAAATCAGCAAGACACAAGCACCCCAAAGTTTAGGGCTGCTCTGTTGACAAGGACCTCCACTTCATTCCACCTTAAATATCCCAGGAAAGCGAAAAATGGATCAAAAAGTTGTGGTCCTTATGTACAATGGAATATCACTCAGCCATGAAATCAATGTCATAAGGCTAGTAGCAGCATGATGAGTGGATTTAGGTAAGACGATTCTAAGTGAAATAAGTCACACAGAAAAGGACACTTCTCATAAGGTGTCACTTATAGAGGGAATGTAAAAACCGTTACACTTGAACTGAATTACAAAACAGAACAGAGTCACACATGCAGAAAACACACTATGGCTGCTTAACGGGAAAGGTGAGGTGGGGTGATACATAAAACAAGAGTTTCAAATTAGCTCAGATACCGTTCCATAAACCCAATATGTAATAGACAAGACCTACTCCTTGCTCAGAGAACTGGACTCAACACGCCCGATTCACCGCACAAGAATATATCTGACTAGTAATAATCTTAAAATCTATGTATTGATATCTCTCTGTTAGTGTGTCAAGTGGGTGTAAAGCGGCATAAACACAGCCGTGAAAAGCAGCTAAACCCCATTATAAAAATAAATTACTTTTAAAAACCCATGAAACAAAGACAGGGAAAGAGAGAGAAATTCTTACACAATTCGTTCAGGGGCTGTGATGCAACCTGGATTGACCATATCTAGACCCACAGCTGGATGAGACATAAGGGTGGACACTCTTGGGGCTGAGAGGTTTGGTGAGGTTGGGTGAGCAAACGCAGACCCTTTAAAGTAATACTGCGTGCTACCCATCGCATGGATCCCAAATCTCCAGGTTCAAGGGCATCTTCCTACATCGAAAACATGCATGAGAAACCCAGAAGATGGTACACCGTGTGATGGGGAAAGGTTTGTAAAACGCACCTCATTTCTCATCTCCTTGTGCTCGGGTTCGCCATTCCAGCCACTTTACTAGCAATCTCCCTACTTTGAGCATCAGCACCTTTAACCTCCTGTTCCGTACAGGTTGCAATTTGTCCTGAGGATGAACGGGAAGACGGGGAACCAATGAGAGACTAGCTCTTGGTGTTGGGACAGGCACAGGTCACTCTATTTTCCCATCAGGAAGAAGAATTAACCACAGGCTCAGCCTGCCCCCCGGAACCAGAGCAGGGCCTGAAGCCATCCTGCGCTTTTGCGGCCAGCTCCCAAAAATGCGACTTGTAAAATGGAGCTTCAGGGCACTGCAATTCACAAACCTGCAGAGTTATAAATGATAACTCTCGTCCACAAATATATTGAGGGAAGGCAAAGAAGAGGATTTGAAATCAAGGCAGAATTGCAAGAAACAGATTTCAGGAGGTAGATTCGAATCGCCTTTAAAGCACATGAAAAGCGGCAAAATGTTGACAATGATGCCCTTGGCCAAAAAGGGCGTATGCGTTTTTTCCTGAATATATTCAGGAAAAAACGCATACGCCCTTTTTGGCCAACCAAGCAACCTGGAAAGGCAAATCAGCGCTACAAAGAAGTCTCGCTTCCCATCGGTCAAAAGGGCCATGCTGAAAAAAGTGTCAAAACCAGAAATGCAGGACAGGCCATGGAGAAATGGGAGCCTTGCTACACTGATGGGTGGGATGTAAATTGCCAACAGCCACTCTGGAGAAGGGTACGGTGTGTCCTGAAACATCTAAGAAACACAGCTTAGAGAGCATAGGGCACTTCCACGCATGAGGGGATAAATTGGGAAAATTGAAAATCAGCAAGACACAAGCACCCCAAAGTTTAGGGCTGCTCTGTTGACAAGGACCTCCACTTCATTCCACCTTAAATATCCCAGGAAAGCGAAAAATGGATCAAAAAGTTGTGGTCCTTATGTACAATGGAATATCACTCAGCCATGAAATCAATGTCATAAGGCTAGTAGCAGCATGATGAGTGGATTTAGGTAAGACGATTCTAAGTGAAATAAGTCACACAGAAAAGGACACTTCTCATAAGGTGTCACTTATAGAGGGAATGTAAAAACCGTTACACTTGAACTGAATTACAAAACAGAACAGAGTCACACATGCAGAAAACACACTATGGCTGCTTAACGGGAAAGGTGAGGTGGGGTGATACATAAAACAAGAGTTTCAAATTAGCTCAGATACCGTTCCATAAACCCAATATGTAATAGACAAGACCTACTCCTTGCTCAGAGAACTGGACTCAACACGCCCGATTCACCGCACAAGAATATATCTGACTAGTAATAATCTTAAAACCTATGTATTGATATCTCTCTGTTAGTGTGTCAAGTGGGTGTAAAGCGGCATAAACACAGCCGTGAAAAGCAGCTAAACCCCATTATAAAAATAAATTACTTTTAAAAACCCATGAAACAAAGACAGGGAAAGAGAGAGAAATTCTTACACAATTCGTTCAGGGGCTGTGATGCAACCTGGATTGACCATATCTAGACCCACAGCTGGATGAGACATAAGGGTGGACACTCTTGGGGCTGAGAGGTTTGGTGAGGTTGGGTGAGCAAACGCAGACCCTTTAAAGTAATACTGCGTGCTACCCATCGCATGGATCCCAAATCTCCAGGTTCAAGGGCATCTTCCTACATCGAAAACATGCATGAGAAACCCAGAAGATGGTACACCGTGTGATGGGGAAAGGTTTGTAAAACGCACCTCATTTCTCATCTCCTTGTGCTCGGGTTCGCCATTCCAGCCACTTTACTAGCAATCTCCCTACTTTGAGCATCAGCACCTTTAACCTCCTGTTCCGTACAGGTTGCAATTTGTCCTGAGGATGAACGGGAAGACGGGGAACCAATGAGAGACTAGCTCTTGGTGTTGGGACAGGCACAGGTCACTCTATTTTCCCATCAGGAAGAAGAATTAACCGCAGGCTCAGCCTGCCCCCCGGAACCAGAACAGGGCCTGAAGCCATCCTGCGCTTTTGCGGCCAGCTCCCAAAAAAGCGACTTGTAAAATGGAGCTTCAGGGCACTGCAATTCACAAACCTGCAGAGTTATAAATGATAACTCTCGTCCACAAATATATTGAGGGAAGGCAAAGAAGAGGATTTGAAATCAAGGCAGAATTGCAGGAAACAGATTTCAGGAGGTAGATTCGAATCGCCTTTAAAGCACATGAAAAGCGGCAAAACGTTGACAATGATGCCCTTGGCCAAAAAGGGCGTATGCGTTTTTTCCTGAATATATTCAGGAAAAAACGCATACGCCCTTTTTGGCCAACCAAGCAACCTGGAAAGGCAAATCAGCGCTACAAAGAAGTCTCGCTTCCCATCGGTCAAAAGGGCCATGCTGAAAAAAGTGTCAAAACCAGAAATGCAGGACAGGCCATGGAGAAATGGGAGCCTTGCTACACTGATGGGTGGGATGTAAATTGCCAACAGCCACTCTGGAGAAGTGTACGGTGTGTCCTGAAACATCTAAAAAACACAGCTTAGAGAGCATAGGGCACTTCCACGCATGGGGGGATAAAGTGGGAAAATTGAAAATCAGCAAGACACAAGCACCCCAAAGTTTAGGGCTGCTCTGTTGACAAGGACCTCCACTTCATTCCACCTTAAATATCCCAGGAAAGCGAAAAATGGATCAAAAAGTTGTGGTCCTTATGTACAATGGAATATCACTCAGCCATGAAATCAATGTCATAAGGCTAGTAGCAGCATGATGAGTGGATTTAGGTAAGACGATTCTAAGTGAAATAAGTCACACAGAAAAGGACACTTCTCATAAGGTGTCACTTATAGAGGGAATGTAAAAACCGTTACACTTGAACTGAATTACAAAACAGAACAGAGTCACACATGCAGAAAACACACTATGGCTGCTTAACGGGAAAGGTGAGGTGGGGTGATACATAAAACAAGAGTTTCAAATTAGCTCAGATACCGTTCCATAAACCCAATATGTAATAGACAAGACCTACTCCTTGCTCAGAGAACTGGACTCAACACGCCCGATTCACCGCACAAGAATATATCTGACTAGTAATAATCTTAAAACCTATGTATTGATATCTCTCTGTTAGTGTGTCAAGTGGGTGTAAAGCGGCATAAACACAGCCGTGAAAAGCAGCTAAACCCCATTATAAAAATAAATTACTTTTAAAAACCCATGAAACAAAGACAGGGAAAGAGAGAGAAATTCTTACACAATTCGTTCAGGGGCTGTGATGCAACCTGGATTGACCATATCTAGACCCACAGCTGGATGAGACATAAGGGTGGACACTCTTGGGGCTGAGAGGTTTGGTGAGGTTGGGTGAGCAAACGCAGACCCTTTAAAGTAATACTGCGTGCTACCCATCGCATGGATCCCAAATCTCCAGGTTCAAGGGCATCTTCCTACATCGAAAACATGCATGAGAAACCCAGAAGATGGTACACCGTGTGATGGGGAAAGGTTTGTAAAACGCACCTCATTTCTCATCTCCTTGTGCTCGGGTTCGCCATTCCAGCCACTTTACTAGCAATCTCCCTACTTTGAGCATCAGCACCTTTAACCTCCTGTTCCGTACAGGTTGCAATTTGTCCTGAGGATGAACGGGAAGACGGGGAACCAATGAGAGACTAGCTCTTGGTGTTGGGACAGGCACAGGTCACTCTATTTTCCCATCAGGAAGAAGAATTAACCACAGGCTCAGCCTGCCCCCCGGAACCAGAGCAGGGCCTGAAGCCATCCTGCGCTTTTGCGGCCAGCTCCCAAAAATGCGACTTGTAAAATGGAGCTTCAGGGCACTGCAATTCACAAACCTGCAGAGTTATAAATGATAACTCTCGTCCACAAATATATTGAGGGAAGGCAAAGAAGAGGATTTGAAATCAAGGCAGAATTGCAAGAAACAGATTTCAGGAGGTAGATTCGAATCGCCTTTAAAGCACATGAAAAGCGGCAAAATGTTGACAATGATGCCCTTGGCCAAAAAGGGCGTATGCGTTTTTTCCTGAATATATTCAGGAAAAAACGCATACGCCCTTTTTGGCCAACCAAGCAACCTGGAAAGGCAAATCAGCGCTACAAAGAAGTCTCGCTTCCCATCGGTCAAAAGGGCCATGCTGAAAAAAGTGTCAAAACCAGAAATGCAGGACAGGCCATGGAGAAATGGGAGCCTTGCTACACTGATGGGTGGGATGTAAATTGCCAACAGCCACTCTGGAGAAGGGTACGGTGTGTCCTGAAACATCTAAGAAACACAGCTTAGAGAGCATAGGGCACTTCCACGCATGAGGGGATAAATTGGGAAAATTGAAAATCAGCAAGACACAAGCACCCCAAAGTTTAGGGCTGCTCTGTTGACAAGGACCTCCACTTCATTCCACCTTAAATATCCCAGGAAAGCGAAAAATGGATCAAAAAGTTGTGGTCCTTATGTACAATGGAATATCACTCAGCCATGAAATCAATGTCATAAGGCTAGTAGCAGCATGATGAGTGGATTTAGGTAAGACGATTCTAAGTGAAATAAGTCACACAGAAAAGGACACTTCTCATAAGGTGTCACTTATAGAGGGAATGTAAAAACCGTTACACTTGAACTGAATTACAAAACAGAACAGAGTCACACATGCAGAAAACACACTATGGCTGCTTAACGGGAAAGGTGAGGTGGGGTGATACATAAAACAAGAGTTTCAAATTAGCTCAGATACCGTTCCATAAACCCAATATGTAATAGACAAGACCTACTCCTTGCTCAGAGAACTGGACTCAACACGCCCGATTCACCGCACAAGAATATATCTGACTAGTAATAATCTTAAAACCTATGTATTGATATCTCTCTGTTAGTGTGTCAAGTGGGTGTAAAGCGGCATAAACACAGCCGTGAAAAGCAGCTAAACCCCATTATAAAAATAAATTACTTTTAAAAACCCATGAAACAAAGACAGGGAAAGAGAGAGAAATTCTTACACAATTCGTTCAGGGGCTGTGATGCAACCTGGATTGACCATATCTAGACCCACAGCTGGATGAGACATAAGGGTGGACACTCTTGGGGCTGAGAGGTTTGGTGAGGTTGGGTGAGCAAACGCAGACCCTTTAAAGTAATACTGCGTGCTACCCATCGCATGGGTCCCAAATCTCCAGGTTCAAGGGCATCTTCCTACATCGAAAACATGCATGAGAAACCCAGAAGATGGTACACCGTGTGATGGGGAAAGGTTTCTAAAACGCACCTCATTTCTCATCTCCTTGTGCTCGGGTTCGCCATTCCAGCCACTTTACTAGCAATCTCCCTACTTGGAGCATCAGCACCTTTAACCTCCTGTTCCGTACAGGTTGCAATTTGTCCTGAGGATGAACGGGAAGACGGGGAACCAATGAGAGACTAGCTCTTGGTGTTGGGACAGGCACAGGTCACTCTATTTTCCCATCAGGAAGAAGAATTAACCACAGGCTCAGCCTGCCCCCCGGAACCAGAGCAGGGCCTGAAGCCATCCTGCGCTTTTGCGGCCAGCTCCCAAAAATGCGACTTGTAAAATGGAGCTTCAGGGCACTGTAATTCACAAACCTGCAGAGTTATAAATGATAACTCTCGTCCACAAATATATTGAGGAAAGGCAAAGAAGAGGATTTGAAATCAAGGCAGAATTGCAAGAAACAGATTTCAGGAGGTAGATTCGAATCGCCTTTAAAGCACATGAAAAGCGGCAAAATGTTGACAATGATGCCCTTGGCCAAAAAGGGCGTATGCGTTTTTTCCTGAATATATTCAGGAAAAAACGCATACGCCCTTTTTGGCCAACCAAGCAACCTGGAAAGGCAAATCAGCGCTACAAACAAGTCTCGCTTCCCATCGGTCAAAAGGGCCATGCTGAAAAAAGTGTCAAAACCAGAAATGCAGGACAGGCCATGGAGAAATGGGAGCCTTGCTACACTGATGGGTGGGATGTAAATTGCCAACAGCCACTCTGGAGAAGTGTACGGTGTGTCCTGAAACATCTAAGAAACACAGCTTAGAGAGCATAGGGCACTTCCACGCATGAGGGGATAAAGTGGGAAAATTGAAAATCAGCAAGACACAAGCACCCCAAAGTTTAGGGCTGCTCTGTTGACAAGGACCTCCACTTCATTCCACCTTAAATATCCCAGGAAAGCGAAAAATGGATCAAAAAGTTGTGGTCCTTATGTACAATGGAATATCACTCAGCCATGAAATCAATGTCATAAGGCTAGTAGCAGCATGATGAGTGGATTTAGGTAAGACGATTCTAAGTGAAATAAGTCACACAGAAAAGGACACTTCTCATAAGGTGTCACTTATAGAGGGAATGTAAAAACCGTTACACTTGAACTGAATTACAAAACAGAACAGAGTCACACATGCAGAAAACACACTATGGCTGCTTAACGGGAAAGGTGAGGTGGGGTGATACATAAAACAAGAGTTTCAAATTAGCTCAGATACCGTTCCATAAACCCAATATGTAATAGACAAGACCTACTCCTTGCTCAGAGAACTGGACTCAACACGCCCGATTCACCGCACAAGAATATATCTGACTAGTAATAATCTTTAAACCTATGTATTGATATCTCTCTGTTAGTGTGTCAAGTGGGTGTAAAGCGGCATAAACACAGCCGTGAAAAGCAGCTAAACCCCATTATAAAAATAAATTACTTTTAAAAACCCATGAAACAAAGACAGGGAAAGAGAGAGAAATTCTTACACAATTCGTTCAGGGGCTGTGATGCAACCTGGATTGACCATATCTAGACCCACAGCTGGATGAGACATAAGGGTGGACACTCTTGGGGCTGAGAGGTTTGGTGAGGTTGGGTGAGCAAATGCAGACCCTTTAAAGTAATACTGCGTGCTACCCATCGCATGGGTCCCAAATCTCCAGGTTCAAGGGCATCTTCCTACATCGAAAACATGCATGAGAAACCCAGAAGATGGTACACCGTGTGATGGGGAAAGGTTTCTAAAACGCACCTCATTTCTCATCTCCTTGTGCTCGGGTTCGCCATTCCAGCCACTTTACTAGCAATCTCCCTACTTGGAGCATCAGCACCTTTAACCTCCTGTTCCGTACAGGTTGCAATTTGTCCTGAGGATGAACGGGAAGACGGGGAACCAATGAGAGACTAGCTCTTGGTGTTGGGACAGGCACAGGTCACTCTATTTTCCCATCAGGAAGAAGAATTAACCACAGGCTCAGCCTGCCCCCCGGAACCAGAACAGGGCCTGAAGCCATCCTGCGCTTTTGCGGCCAGCTCCCAAAAAAGCGACTTGTAAAATGGAGCTTCAGGGCACTGCAATTCACAAACCTGCAGAGTTATAAATGATAACTCTCGTCCACAAATATATTGAGGGAAGGCAAAGAAGAGGATTTGAAATCAAGGCAGAATTGCAGGAAACAGATTTCAGGAGGTAGATTCGAATCGCCTTTAAAGCACATGAAAAGCGGCAAAACGTTGACAATGATGCCCTTGGCCAAAAAGGGCGTATGCGTTTTTTCCTGAATATATTCAGGAAAAAACGCATACGCCCTTTTTGGCCAACCAAGCAACCTGGAAAGGCAAATCAGCGCTACAAAGAAGTCTCGCTTCCCATCGGTCAAAAGGGCCATGCTGAAAAAAGTGTCAAAACCAGAAATGCAGGACAGGCCATGGAGAAATGGGAGCCTTGCTACACTGATGGGCGGGATGTAAATTGCCAACAGCCACTCTGGAGAAGTGTACGGTGTGTCCTGAAACATCTAAAAAACACAGCTTAGAGAGCATAGGGCACTTCCACGCATGGGGGGATAAAGTGGGAAAAGTGAAAATCAGCAAGACACAAGCACCCCAAAGTTTAGGGCTGCTCTGTTGACAAGGACCTCCACTTCATTCCACCTTAAATATCCCAGGAAAGCGAAAAATGGATCAAAAAGTTGTGGTCCTTATGTACAATGGAATATCACTCAGCCATGAAATCAATGTCATAAGGCTAGTAGCAGCATGATGAGTGGATTTAGGTAAGACGATTCTAAGTGAAATAAGTCACACAGAAAAGGACACTTCTCATAAGGTGTCACTTATAGAGGGAATGTAAAAACCGTTACACTTGAACTGAATTACAAAACAGAACAGAGTCACACATGCAGAAAACACACTATGGCTGCTTAACGGGAAAGGTGAGGTGGGGTGATACATAAAACAAGAGTTTCAAATTAGCTCAGATACCTTTCCATAAACCCAATATGTAATAGACAAGACCTACTCCTTGCTCAGAGAACTGGACTCAACACGCCCGATTCACCGCACAAGAATATATCTGACTAGTAATAATCTTAAAACCTATGTATTGATATCTCTCTGTTAGTGTGTCAAGTGGGTGTAAAGCGGCATAAACACAGCCGTGAAAAGCAGCTAAACCCCATTATAAAAATAAATTACTTTTAAAAACCCATGAAACAAAGACAGGGAAAGAGAGAGAAATTCTTACACAATTCGTTCAGGGGCTGTGATGCAACCTGGATTGACCATATCTAGACCCACAGCTGGATGAGACATAAGGGTGGACACTCTTGGGGCTGAGAGGTTTGGTGAGGTTGGGTGAGCAAACGCAGACCCTTTAAAGTAATACTGCGTGCTACCCATCGCATGGATCCCAAATCTCCAGGTTCAAGGGCATCTTCCTACATCGAAAACATGCATGAGAAACCCAGAAGATGGTACACCGTGTGATGGGGAAAGGTTTGTAAAACGCACCTCATTTCTCATCTCCTTGTGCTCGGGTTCGCCATTCCAGCCACTTTACTAGCAATCTCCCTACTTTGAGCATCAGCACCTTTAACCTCCTGTTCCGTACAGGTTGCAATTTGTCCTGAGGATGAACGGGAAGACGGGGAACCAATGAGAGACTAGCTCTTGGTGTTGGGACAGGCACAGGTCACTCTATTTTCCCATCAGGAAGAAGAATTAACCACAGGCTGAGCCTGCCCCCCGGAACCAGAACAGGGCCTGAAGCCATCCTGCGCTTTTGCGGCCAGCTCCCAAAAAAGCGACTTGTAAAATGGAGCTTCAGGGCACTGCAATTCACAAACCTGCAGAGTTATAAATGATAACTCTCGTCCACAAATATATTGAGGGAAGGCAAAGAAGAGGATTTGAAATCAAGGCAGAATTGCAGGAAACAGATTTCAGGAGGTAGATTCGAATCGCCTTTAAAGCACATGAAAAGCGGCAAAACGTTGACAATGATGCCCTTGGCCAAAAAGGGCGTATGCGTTTTTTCCTGAATATATTCAGGAAAAAACGCATACGCCCTTTTTGGCCAACCAAGCAACCTGGAAAGGCAAATCAGCGCTACAAAGAAGTCTCGCTTCCCATCGGTCAAAAGGGCCATGCTGAAAAAAGTGTCAAAACCAGAAATGCAGGACAGGCCATGGAGAAATGGGAGCCTTGCTACACTGATGGGTGGGATGTAAATTGCCAACAGCCACTCTGGAGAAGTGTACGGTGTGTCCTGAAACATCTAAAAAACACAGCTTAGAGAGCATAGGGCACTTCCACGCATGGGGGGATAAAGTGGGAAAATTGAAAATCAGCAAGACACAAGCACCCCAAAGTTTAGGGCTGCTCTGTTGACAAGGACCTCCACTTCATTCCACCTTAAATATCCCAGGAAAGCGAAAAATGGATCAAAAAGTTGTGGTCCTTATGTACAATGGAATATCACTCAGCCATGAAATCAATGTCATAAGGCTAGTAGCAGCATGATGAGTGGATTTAGGTAAGACGATTCTAAGTGAAATAAGTCACACAGAAAAGGACACTTCTCATAAGGTGTCACTTATAGAGGGAATGTAAAAACCGTTACACTTGAACTGAATTACAAAACAGAACAGAGTCACACATGCAGAAAACACACTATGGCTGCTTAACGGGAAAGGTGAGGTGGGGTGATACATAAAACAAGAGTTTCAAATTAGCTCAGATACCGTTCCATAAACCCAATATGTAATAGACAAGACCTACTCCTTGCTCAGAGAACTGGACTCAACACGCCCGATTCACCGCACAAGAATATATCTGACTAGTAATAATCTTAAAACCTATGTATTGATATCTCTCTGTTAGTGTGTCAAGTGGGTGTAAAGCGGCATAAACACAGCCGTGAAAAGCAGCTAAACCCCATTATAAAAATAAATTACTTTTAAAAACCCATGAAACAAAGACAGGGAAAGAGAGAGAAATTCTTACACAATTCGTTCAGGGGCTGTGATGCAACCTGGATTGACCATATCTAGACCCACAGCTGGATGAGACATAAGGGTGGACACTCTTGGGGCTGAGAGGTTTGGTGAGGTTGGGTGAGCAAACGCAGACCCTTTAAAGTAATACTGCGTGCTACCCATCGCATGGATCCCAAATCTCCAGGTTCAAGGGCATCTTCCTACATCGAAAACATGCATGAGAAACCCAGAAGATGGTACACCGTGTGATGGGGAAAGGTTTGTAAAACGCACCTCATTTCTCATCTCCTTGTGCTCGGGTTCGCCATTCCAGCCACTTTACTAGCAATCTCCCTACTTTGAGCATCAGCACCTTTAACCTCCTGTTCCGTACAGGTTGCAATTTGTCCTGAGGATGAACGGGAAGACGGGGAACCAATGAGAGAGTAGCTCTTGGTGTTGGGACAGGCACAGGTCACTCTATTTTCCCATCAGGAAGAAGAATTAACCACAGGCTCAGCCTGCCCCCCGGAACCAGAGCAGGGCCTGAAGCCATCCTGCGCTTTTGCGGCCAGCTCCCAAAAATGCGACTTGTAAAATGGAGCTTCAGGGCACTGCAATTCACAAACCTGCAGAGTTATAAATGATAACTCTCGTCCACAAATATATTGAGGGAAGGCAAAGAAGAGGATTTGAAATCAAGGCAGAATTGCAAGAAACAGATTTCAGGAGGTAGATTCGAATCGCCTTTAAAGCACATGAAAAGCGGCAAAATGTTGACAATGATGCCCTTGGCCAAAAAGGGCGTATGCGTTTTTTCCTGAATATATTCAGGAAAAAACGCATACGCCCTTTTTGGCCAACCAAGCAACCTGGAAAGGCAAATCAGCGCTACAAAGAAGTCTCGCTTCCCATCGGTCAAAAGGGCCATGCTGAAAAAAGTGTCAAAACCAGAAATGCAGGACAGGCCATGGAGAAATGGGAGCCTTGCTACACTGATGGGTGGGATGTAAATTGCCAACAGCCACTCTGGAGAAGGGTACGGTGTGTCCTGAAACATCTAAGAAACACAGCTTAGAGAGCATAGGGCACTTCCACGCATGAGGGGATAAATTGGGAAAATTGAAAATCAGCAAGACACAAGCACCCCAAAGTTTAGGGCTGCTCTGTTGACAAGGACCTCCACTTCATTCCACCTTAAATATCCCAGGAAAGCGAAAAATGGATCAAAAAGTTGTGGTCCTTATGTACAATGGAATATCACTCAGCCATGAAATCAATGTCATAAGGCTAGTAGCAGCATGATGAGTGGATTTAGGTAAGACGATTCTAAGTGAAATAAGTCACACAGAAAAGGACACTTCTCATAAGGTGTCACTTATAGAGGGAATGTAAAAACCGTTACACTTGAACTGAATTACAAAACAGAACAGAGTCACACATGCAGAAAACACACTATGGCTGCTTAACGGGAAAGGTGAGGTGGGGTGATACATAAAACAAGAGTTTCAAATTAGCTCAGATACCGTTCCATAAACCCAATATGTAATAGACAAGACCTACTCCTTGCTCAGAGAACTGGACTCAACACGCCCGATTCACCGCACAAGAATATATCTGACTAGTAATAATCTTTAAACCTATGTATTGATATCTCTCTGTTAGTGTGTCAAGTGGGTGTAAAGCGGCATAAACACAGCCGTGAAAAGCAGCTAAACCCCATTATAAAAATAAATTACTTTTAAAAACCCATGAAACAAAGACAGGGAAAGAGAGAGAAATTCTTACACAATTCGTTCAGGGGCTGTGATGCAACCTGGATTGACCATATCTAGACCCACAGCTGGATGAGACATAAGGGTGGACACTCTTGGGGCTGAGAGGTTTGGTGAGGTTGGGTGAGCAAATGCAGACCCTTTAAAGTAATACTGCGTGCTACCCATCGCATGGGTCCCAAATCTCCAGGTTCAAGGGCATCTTCCTACATCGAAAACATGCATGAGAAACCCAGAAGATGGTACACCGTGTGATGGGGAAAGGTTTCTAAAACGCACCTCATTTCTCATCTCCTTGTGCTCGGGTTCGCCATTCCAGCCACTTTACTAGCAATCTCCCTACTTGGAGCATCAGCACCTTTAACCTCCTGTTCCGTACAGGTTGCAATTTGTCCTGAGGATGAACGGGAAGACGGGGAACCAATGAGAGACTAGCTCTTGGTGTTGGGACAGGCACAGGTCACTCTATTTTCCCATCAGGAAGAAGAATTAACCACAGGCTCAGCCTGCCCCCCGGAACCAGAGCAGGGCCTGAAGCCATCCTGCGCTTTTGCGGCCAGCTCCCAAAAATGCGACTTGTAAAATGGAGCTTCAGGGCACTGCAATTCACAAACCTGCAGAGTTATAAATGATAACTCTCGTCCACAAATATATTGAGGGAAGGCAAAGAAGAGGATTTGAAATCAAGGCAGAATTGCAAGAAACAGATTTCAGGAGGTAGATTCGAATCGCCTTTAAAGCACATGAAAAGCGGCAAAATGTTGACAATGATGCCCTTGGCCAAAAAGGGCGTATGCGTTTTTTCCTGAATATATTCAGGAAAAAACGCATACGCCCTTTTTGGCCAACCAAGCAACCTGGAAAGGCAAATCAGCGCTACAAAGAAGTCTCGCTTCCCATCGGTCAAAAGGGCCATGCTGAAAAAAGTGTCAAAACCAGAAATGCAGGACAGGCCATGGAGAAATGGGAGCCTTGCTACACTGATGGGTGGGATGTAAATTGCCAACAGCCACTCTGGAGAAGGGTACGGTGTGTCCTGAAACATCTAAGAAACACAGCTTAGAGAGCATAGGGCACTTCCACGCATGAGGGGATAAATTGGGAAAATTGAAAATCAGCAAGACACAAGCACCCCAAAGTTTAGGGCTGCTCTGTTGACAAGGACCTCCACTTCATTCCACCTTAAATATCCCAGGAAAGCGAAAAATGGATCAAAAAGTTGTGGTCCTTATGTACAATGGAATATCACTCAGCCATGAAATCAATGTCATAAGGCTAGTAGCAGCATGATGAGTGGATTTAGGTAAGACGATTCTAAGTGAAATAAGTCACACAGAAAAGGACACTTCTCATAAGGTGTCACTTATAGAGGGAATGTAAAAACCGTTACACTTGAACTGAATTACAAAACAGAACAGAGTCACACATGCAGAAAACACACTATGGCTGCTTAACGGGAAAGGTGAGGTGGGGTGATACATAAAACAAGAGTTTCAAATTAGCTCAGATACCGTTCCATAAACCCAATATGTAATAGACAAGACCTACTCCTTGCTCAGAGAACTGGACTCAACACGCCCGATTCACCGCACAAGAATATATCTGACTAGTAATAATCTTAAAACCTATGTATTGATATCTCTCTGTTAGTGTGTCAAGTGGGTGTAAAGCGGCATAAACACAGCCGTGAAAAGCAGCTAAACCCCATTATAAAAATAAATTACTTTTAAAAACCCATGAAACAAAGACAGGGAAAGAGAGAGAAATTCTTACACAATTCGTTCAGGGGCTGTGATGCAACCTGGATTGACCATATCTAGACCCACAGCTGGATGAGACATAAGGGTGGACACTCTTGGGGCTGAGAGGTTTGGTGAGGTTGGGTGAGCAAACGCAGACCCTTTAAAGTAATACTGCGTGCTACCCATCGCATGGGTCCCAAATCTCCAGGTTCAAGGGCATCTTCCTACATCGAAAACATGCATGAGAAACCCAGAAGATGGTACACCGTGTGATGGGGAAAGGTTTCTAAAACGCACCTCATTTCTCATCTCCTTGTGCTCGGGTTCGCCATTCCAGCCACTTTACTAGCAATCTCCCTACTTGGAGCATCAGCACCTTTAACCTCCTGTTCCGTACAGGTTGCAATTTGTCCTGAGGATGAACGGGAAGACGGGGAACCAATGAGAGACTAGCTCTTGGTGTTGGGACAGGCACAGGTCACTCTATTTTCCCATCAGGAAGAAGAATTAACCACAGGCTCAGCCTGCCCCCCGGAACCAGAGCAGGGCCTGAAGCCATCCTGCGCTTTTGCGGCCAGCTCCCAAAAATGCGACTTGTAAAATGGAGCTTCAGGGCACTGCAATTCACAAACCTGCAGAGTTATAAATGATAACTCTCGTCCACAAATATATTGAGGAAAGGCAAAGAAGAGGATTTGAAATCAAGGCAGAATTGCAAGAAACAGATTTCAGGAGGTAGATTCGAATCGCCTTTAAAGCACATGAAAAGCGGCAAAATGTTGACAATGATGCCCTTGGCCAAAAAGGGCGTATGCGTTTTTTCCTGAATATATTCAGGAAAAAACGCATACGCCCTTTTTGGCCAACCAAGCAACCTGGAAAGGCAAATCAGCGCTACAAACAAGTCTCGCTTCCCATCGGTCAAAAGGGCCATGCTGAAAAAAGTGTCAAAACCAGAAATGCAGGACAGGCCATGGAGAAATGGGAGCCTTGCTACACTGATGGGTGGGATGTAAATTGCCAACAGCCACTCTGGAGAAGTGTACGGTGTGTCCTGAAACATCTAAGAAACACAGCTTAGAGAGCATAGGGCACTTCCACGCATGAGGGGATAAAGTGGGAAAATTGAAAATCAGCAAGACACAAGCACCCCAAAGTTTAGGGCTGCTCTGTTGACAAGGACCTCCACTTCATTCCACCTTAAATATCCCAGGAAAGCGAAAAATGGATCAAAAAGTTGTGGTCCTTATGTACAATGGAATATCACTCAGCCATGAAATCAATGTCATAAGGCTAGTAGCAGCATGATGAGTGGATTTAGGTAAGACGATTCTAAGTGAAATAAGTCACACAGAAAAGGACACTTCTCATAAGGTGTCACTTATAGAGGGAATGTAAAAACCGTTACACTTGAACTGAATTACAAAACAGAACAGAGTCACACATGCAGAAAACACACTATGGCTGCTTAACGGGAAAGGTGAGGTGGGGTGATACATAAAACAAGAGTTTCAAATTAGCTCAGATACCGTTCCATAAACCCAATATGTAATAGACAAGACCTACTCCTTGCTCAGAGAACTGGACTCAACACGCCCGATTCACCGCACAAGAATATATCTGACTAGTAATAATCTTTAAACCTATGTATTGATATCTCTCTGTTAGTGTGTCAAGTGGGTGTAAAGCGGCATAAACACAGCCGTGAAAAGCAGCTAAACCCCATTATAAAAATAAATTACTTTTAAAAACCCATGAAACAAAGACAGGGAAAGAGAGAGAAATTCTTACACAATTCGTTCAGGGGCTGTGATGCAACCTGGATTGACCATATCTAGACCCACAGCTGGATGAGACATAAGGGTGGACACTCTTGGGGCTGAGAGGTTTGGTGAGGTTGGGTGAGCAAATGCAGACCCTTTAAAGTAATACTGCGTGCTACCCATCGCATGGGTCCCAAATCTCCAGGTTCAAGGGCATCTTCCTACATCGAAAACATGCATGAGAAACCCAGAAGATGGTACACCGTGTGATGGGGAAAGGTTTCTAAAACGCACCTCATTTCTCATCTCCTTGTGCTCGGGTTCGCCATTCCAGCCACTTTACTAGCAATCTCCCTACTTGGAGCATCAGCACCTTTAACCTCCTGTTCCGTACAGGTTGCAATTTGTCCTGAGGATGAACGGGAAGACGGGGAACCAATGAGAGACTAGCTCTTGGTGTTGGGACAGGCACAGGTCACTCTATTTTCCCATCAGGAAGAAGAATTAACCACAGGCTCAGCCTGCCCCCCGGAACCAGAACAGGGCCTGAAGCCATCCTGCGCTTTTGCGGCCAGCTCCCAAAAAAGCGACTTGTAAAATGGAGCTTCAGGGCACTGCAATTCACAAACCTGCAGAGTTATAAATGATAACTCTCGTCCACAAATATATTGAGGGAAGGCAAAGAAGAGGATTTGAAATCAAGGCAGAATTGCAGGAAACAGATTTCAGGAGGTAGATTCGAATCGCCTTTAAAGCACATGAAAAGCGGCAAAACGTTGACAATGATGCCCTTGGCCAAAAAGGGCGTATGCGTTTTTTCCTGAATATATTCAGGAAAAAACGCATACGCCCTTTTTGGCCAACCAAGCAACCTGGAAAGGCAAATCAGCGCTACAAAGAAGTCTCGCTTCCCATCGGTCAAAAGGGCCATGCTGAAAAAAGTGTCAAAACCAGAAATGCAGGACAGGCCATGGAGAAATGGGAGCCTTGCTACACTGATGGGCGGGATGTAAATTGCCAACAGCCACTCTGGAGAAGTGTACGGTGTGTCCTGAAACATCTAAAAAACACAGCTTAGAGAGCATAGGGCACTTCCACGCATGGGGGGATAAAGTGGGAAAAGTGAAAATCAGCAAGACACAAGCACCCCAAAGTTTAGGGCTGCTCTGTTGACAAGGACCTCCACTTCATTCCACCTTAAATATCCCAGGAAAGCGAAAAATGGATCAAAAAGTTGTGGTCCTTATGTACAATGGAATATCACTCAGCCATGAAATCAATGTCATAAGGCTAGTAGCAGCATGATGAGTGGATTTAGGTAAGACGATTCTAAGTGAAATAAGTCACACAGAAAAGGACACTTCTCATAAGGTGTCACTTATAGAGGGAATGTAAAAACCGTTACACTTGAACTGAATTACAAAACAGAACAGAGTCACACATGCAGAAAACACACTATGGCTGCTTAACGGGAAAGGTGAGGTGGGGTGATACATAAAACAAGAGTTTCAAATTAGCTCAGATACCGTTCCATAAACCCAATATGTAATAGACAAGACCTACTCCTTGCTCAGAGAACTGGACTCAACACGCCCGATTCACCGCACAAGAATATATCTGACTAGTAATAATCTTAAAACCTATGTATTGATATCTCTCTGTTAGTGTGTCAAGTGGGTGTAAAGCGGCATAAACACAGCCGTGAAAAGCAGCTAAACCCCATTATAAAAATAAATTACTTTTAAAAACCCATGAAACAAAGACAGGGAAAGAGAGAGAAATTCTTACACAATTCGTTCAGGGGCTGTGATGCAACCTGGATTGACCATATCTAGACCCACAGCTGGATGAGACATAAGGGTGGACACTCTTGGGGCTGAGAGGTTTGGTGAGGTTGGGTGAGCAAACGCAGACCCTTTAAAGTAATACTGCGTGCTACCCATCGCATGGATCCCAAATCTCCAGGTTCAAGGGCATCTTCCTACATCGAAAACATGCATGAGAAACCCAGAAGATGGTACACCGTGTGATGGGGAAAGGTTTGTAAAACGCACCTCATTTCTCATCTCCTTGTGCTCGGGTTCGCCATTCCAGCCACTTTACTAGCAATCTCCCTACTTGGAGCATCAGCACCTTTAACCTCCTGTTCCGTACAGGTTGCAATTTGTCCTGAGGATGAACGGGAAGACGGGGAACCAATGAGAGACTAGCTCTTGGTGTTGGGACAGGCACAGGTCACTCTATTTTCCCATCAGGAAGAAGAATTAACCACAGGCTCAGCCTGCCCCCCGGAACCAGAACAGGGCCTGAAGCCATCCTGCGCTTTTGCGGCCAGCTCCCAAAAATGCGACTTGTAAAATGGAGCTTCAGGGCACTGCAATTCACAAACCTGCAGAGTTATAAATGATAACTCTCGTCCACAAATATATTGAGGGAAGGCAAAGAAGAGGATTTGAAATCAAGGCAGAATTGCAGGAAACAGATTTCAGGAGGTAGATTCGAATCGCCTTTAAAGCACATGAAAAGCGGCAAAACGTTGACAATGATGCCCTTGGCCAAAAAGGGCGTATGCGTTTTTTCCTGAATATATTCAGGAAAAAACGCATACGCCCTTTTTGGCCAACCAAGCAACCTGGAAAGGCAAATCAGCGCTACAAAGAAGTCTCGCTTCCCATCGGTCAAAAGGGCCATGCTGAAAAAAGTGTCAAAACCAGAAATGCAGGACAGGCCATGGAGAAATGGGAGCCTTGCTACACTGATGGGTGGGATGTAAATTGCCAACAGCCACTCTGGAGAAGTGTACGGTGTGTCCTGAAACATCTAAGAAACACAGCTTAGAGAGCATAGGGCACTTCCACGCATGAGGGGATAAAGTGGGAAAATTGAAAATCAGCAAGACACAAGCACCCCAAAGTTTAGGGCTGCTCTGTTGACAAGGACCTCCACTTCATTCCACCTTAAATATCCCAGGAAAGCGAAAAATGGATCAAAAAGTTGTGGTCCTTATGTACAATGGAATATCACTCAGCCATGAAATCAATGTCATAAGGCTAGTAGCAGCATGATGAGTGGATTTAGGTAAGACGATTCTAAGTGAAATAAGTCACACAGAAAAGGACACTTCTCATAAGGTGTCACTTATAGAGGGAATGTAAAAACCGTTACACTTGAACTGAATTACAAAACAGAACAGAGTCACACATGCAGAAAACACACTATGGCTGCTTAACGGGAAAGGTGAGGTGGGGTGATACATAAAACAAGAGTTTCAAATTAGCTCAGATACCGTTCCATAAACCCAATATGTAATAGACAAGACCTACTCCTTGCTCAGAGAACTGGACTCAACACGCCCGATTCACCGCACAAGAATATATCTGACTAGTAATAATCTTAAAACCTATGTATTGATATCTCTCTGTTAGTGTGTCAAGTGGGTGTAAAGCGGCATAAACACAGCCGTGAAAAGCAGCTAAACCCCATTATAAAAATAAATTACTTTTAAAAACCCATGAAACAAAGACAGGGAAAGAGAGAGAAATTCTTACACAATTCGTTCAGGGGCTGTGATGCAACCTGGATTGACCATATCTAGACCCACAGCTGGATGAGACATAAGGGTGGACACTCTTGGGGCTGAGAGGTTTGGTGAGGTTGGGTGAGCAAATGCAGACCCTTTAAAGTAATATTGCGTGCTACCCATCGCATGGGTCCCAAATCTCCAGGTTCAAGGGCATCTTCCTACATCGAAAACATGCATGAGAAACCCAGAAGATGGTACACCGTGTGATGGGGAAAGGTTTCTAAAACGCACCTCATTTCTCATCTCCTTGTGCTCGGGTTCGCCATTCCAGCCACTTTACTAGCAATCTCCCTACTTGGAGCATCAGCACCTTTAACCTCCTGTTCCGTACAGGTTGCAATTTGTCCTGAGGATGAACGGGAAGACGGGGAACCAATGAGAGACTAGCTCTTGGTGTTGGGACAGGCACAGGTCACTCTATTTTCCCATCAGGAAGAAGAATTAACCACAGGCTCAGCCTGCCCCCCGGAACCAGAACAGGGCCTGAAGCCATCCTGCGCTTTTGCGGCCAGCTCCCAAAAAAGCGACTTGTAAAATGGAGCTTCAGGGCACTGCAATTCACAAACCTGCAGAGTTATAAATGATAACTCTCGTCCACAAATATATTGAGGGAAGGCAAAGAAGAGGATTTGAAATCAAGGCAGAATTGCAGGAAACAGATTTCAGGAGGTAGATTCGAATCGCCTTTAAAGCACATGAAAAGCGGCAAAACGTTGACAATGATGCCCTTGGCCAAAAAGGGCGTATGCGTTTTTTCCTGAATATATTCAGGAAAAAACGCATACGCCCTTTTTGGCCAACCAAGCAACCTGGAAAGGCAAATCAGCGCTACAAAGAAGTCTCGCTTCCCATCGGTCAAAAGGGCCATGCTGAAAAAAGTGTCAAAACCAGAAATGCAGGACAGGCCATGGAGAAATGGGAGCCTTGCTACACTGATGGGCGGGATGTAAATTGCCAACAGCCACTCTGGAGAAGTGTACGGTGTGTCCTGAAACATCTAAAAAACACAGCTTAGAGAGCATAGGGCACTTCCACGCATGGGGGGATAAAGTGGGAAAAGTGAAAATCAGCAAGACACAAGCACCCCAAAGTTTAGGGCTGCTCTGTTGACAAGGACCTCCACTTCATTCCACCTTAAATATCCCAGGAAAGCGAAAAATGGATCAAAAAGTTGTGGTCCTTATGTACAATGGAATATCACTCAGCCATGAAATCAATGTCATAAGGCTAGTAGCAGCATGATGAGTGGATTTAGGTAAGACGATTCTAAGTGAAATAAGTCACACAGAAAAGGACACTTCTCATAAGGTGTCACTTATAGAGGGAATGTAAAAACCGTTACACTTGAACTGAATTACAAAACAGAACAGAGTCACACATGCAGAAAACACACTATGGCTGCTTAACGGGAAAGGTGAGGTGGGGTGATACATAAAACAAGAGTTTCAAATTAGCTCAGATACCGTTCCATAAACCCAATATGTAATAGACAAGACCTACTCCTTGCTCAGAGAACTGGACTCAACACGCCCGATTCACCGCACAAGAATATATCTGACTAGTAATAATCTTAAAACCTATGTATTGATATCTCTCTGTTAGTGTGTCAAGTGGGTGTAAAGCGGCATAAACACAGCCGTGAAAAGCAGCTAAACCCCATTATAAAAATAAATTACTTTTAAAAACCCATGAAACAAAGACAGGGAAAGAGAGAGAAATTCTTACACAATTCGTTCAGGGGCTGTGATGCAACCTGGATTGACCATATCTAGACCCACAGCTGGATGAGACATAAGGGTGGACACTCTTGGGGCTGAGAGGTTTGGTGAGGTTGGGTGAGCAAACGCAGACCCTTTAAAGTAATACTGCGTGCTACCCATCGCATGGATCCCAAATCTCCAGGTTCAAGGGCATCTTCCTACATCGAAAACATGCATGAGAAACCCAGAAGATGGTACACCGTGTGATGGGGAAAGGTTTCTAAAACGCACCTCATTTCTCATCTCCTTGTGCTCGGGTTCGCCATTCCAGCCACTTTACTAGCAATCTCCCTACTTGGAGCATCAGCACCTTTAACCTCCTGTTCCGTACAGGTTGCAATTTGTCCTGAGGATGAACGGGAAGACGGGGAACCAATGAGAGACTAGCTCTTGGTGTTGGGACAGGCACAGGTCACTCTATTTTCCCATCAGGAAGAAGAATTAACCACAGGCTCAGCCTGCCCCCCGGAACCAGAACAGGGCCTGAAGCCATCCTGCGCTTTTGCGGCCAGCTCCCAAAAATGCGACTTGTAAAATGGAGCTTCAGGGCACTGCAATTCACAAACCTGCAGAGTTATAAATGATAACTCTCGTCCACAAATATATTGAGGGAAGGCAAAGAAGAGGATTTGAAATCAAGGCAGAATTGCAGGAAACAGATTTCAGGAGGTAGATTCGAATCGCCTTTAAAGCACATGAAAAGCGGCAAAACGTTGACAATGATGCCCTTGGCCAAAAAGGGCGTATGCGTTTTTTCCTGAATATATTCAGGAAAAAACGCATACGCCCTTTTTGGCCAACCAAGCAACCTGGAAAGGCAAATCAGCGCTACAAAGAAGTCTCGCTTCCCATCGGTCAAAAGGGCCATGCTGAAAAAAGTGTCAAAACCAGAAATGCAGGACAGGCCATGGAGAAATGGGAGCCTTGCTACACTGATGGGTGGGATGTAAATTGCCAACAGCCACTCTGGAGAAGTGTACGGTGTGTCCTGAAACATCTAAGAAACACAGCTTAGAGAGCATAGGGCACTTCCACGCATGAGGGGATAAAGTGGGAAAATTGAAAATCAGCAAGACACAAGCACCCCAAAGTTTAGGGCTGCTCTGTTGACAAGGACCTCCACTTCATTCCACCTTAAATATCCCAGGAAAGCGAAAAATGGATCAAAAAGTTGTGGTCCTTATGTACAATGGAATATCACTCAGCCATGAAATCAATGTCATAAGGCTAGTAGCAGCATGATGAGTGGATTTAGGTAAGACGATTCTAAGTGAAATAAGTCACACAGAAAAGGACACTTCTCATAAGGTGTCACTTATAGAGGGAATGTAAAAACCGTTACACTTGAACTGAATTACAAAACAGAACAGAGTCACACATGCAGAAAACACACTATGGCTGCTTAACGGGAAAGGTGAGGTGGGGTGATACATAAAACAAGAGTTTCAAATTAGCTCAGATACCGTTCCATAAACCCAATATGTAATAGACAAGACCTACTCCTTGCTCAGAGAACTGGACTCAACACGCCCGATTCACCGCACAAGAATATATCTGACTAGTAATAATCTTAAAACCTATGTATTGATATCTCTCTGTTAGTGTGTCAAGTGGGTGTAAAGCGGCATAAACACAGCCGTGAAAAGCAGCTAAACCCCATTATAAAAATAAATTACTTTTAAAAACCCATGAAACAAAGACAGGGAAAGAGAGAGAAATTCTTACACAATTCGTTCAGGGGCTGTGATGCAACCTGGATTGACCATATCTAGACCCACAGCTGGATGAGACATAAGGGTGGACACTCTTGGGGCTGAGAGGTTTGGTGAGGTTGGGTGAGCAAACGCAGACCCTTTAAAGTAATACTGCGTGCTACCCATCGCATGGGTCCCAAATCTCCAGGTTCAAGGGCTTCTTCCTACATCGAAAACATGCATGAGAAACCCAGAAGATGGTACACCGTGTGATGGGGAAAGGTTTGTAAAACGCACCTCATTTCTCATCTCCTTGTGCTCGGGTTCGCCATTCCAGCCACTTTACTAGCAATCTCCCTACTTGGAGCATCAGCACCTTTAACCTCCTGTTCCGTACAGGTTGCAATTTGTCCTGAGGATGAACGGGAAGACGGGGAACCAATGAGAGACTAGCTCTTGGTGTTGGGACAGGCACAGGTCACTCTATTTTCCCATCAGGAAGAAGAATTAACCACAGGCTCAGCCTGCCCCCCGGAACCAGAACAGGGCCTGAAGCCATCCTGCGCTTTTGCGGCCAGCTCCCAAAAATGCGACTTGTAAAATGGAGCTTCAGGGCACTGCAATTCACAAACCTGCAGAGTTATAAATGATAACTCTCGTCCACAAATATATTGAGGGAAGGCAAAGAAGAGGATTTGAAATCAAGGCAGAATTGCAGGAAACAGATTTCAGGAGGTAGATTCGAATCGCCTTTAAAGCACATGAAAAGCGGCAAAACGTTGACAATGATGCCCTTGGCCAAAAAGGGCGTATGCGTTTTTTCCTGAATATATTCAGGAAAAAACGCATACGCCCTTTTTGGCCAACCAAGCAACCTGGAAAGGCAAATCAGCGCTACAAAGAAGTCTCGCTTCCCATCGGTCAAAAGGGCCATGCTGAAAAAAGTGTCAAAACCAGAAATGCAGGACAGGCCATGGAGAAATGGGAGCCTTGCTACACTGATGGGTGGGATGTAAATTGCCAACAGCCACTCTGGAGAAGTGTACGGTGTGTCCTGAAACATCTAAGAAACACAGCTTAGAGAGCATAGGGCACTTCCACGCATGAGGGGATAAAGTGGGAAAATTGAAAATCAGCAAGACACAAGCACCCCAAAGTTTAGGGCTGCTCTGTTGACAAGGACCTCCACTTCATTCCACCTTAAATATCCCAGGAAAGCGAAAAATGGATCAAAAAGTTGTGGTCCTTATGTACAATGGAATATCACTCAGCCATGAAATCAATGTCATAAGGCTAGTAGCAGCATGATGAGTGGATTTAGGTAAGACGATTCTAAGTGAAATAAGTCACACAGAAAAGGACACTTCTCATAAGGTGTCACTTATAGAGGGAATGTAAAAACCGTTACACTTGAACTGAATTACAAAACAGAACAGAGTCACACATGCAGAAAACACACTATGGCTGCTTAACGGGAAAGGTGAGGTGGGGTGATACATAAAACAAGAGTTTCAAATTAGCTCAGATACCGTTCCATAAACCCAATATGTAATAGACAAGACCTACTCCTTGCTCAGAGAACTGGACTCAACACGCCCGATTCACCGCACAAGAATATATCTGACTAGTAATAATCTTTAAACCTATGTATTGATATCTCTCTGTTAGTGTGTCAAGTGGGTGTAAAGCGGCATAAACACAGCCGTGAAAAGCAGCTAAACCCCATTATAAAAATAAATTACTTTTAAAAACCCATGAAACAAAGACAGGGAAAGAGAGAGAAATTCTTACACAATTCGTTCAGGGGCTGTGATGCAACCTGGATTGACCATATCTAGACCCACAGCTGGATGAGACATAAGGGTGGACACTCTTGGGGCTGAGAGGTTTGGTGAGGTTGGGTGAGCAAATGCAGACCCTTTAAAGTAATATTGCGTGCTACCCATCGCATGGGTCCCAAATCTCCAGGTTCAAGGGCATCTTCCTACATCGAAAACATGCATGAGAAACCCAGAAGATGGTACACCGTGTGATGGGGAAAGGTTTCTAAAACGCACCTCATTTCTCATCTCCTTGTGCTCGGGTTCGCCATTCCAGCCACTTTACTAGCAATCTCCCTACTTGGAGCATCAGCACCTTTAACCTCCTGTTCCGTACAGGTTGCAATTTGTCCTGAGGATGAACGGGAAGACGGGGAACCAATGAGAGACTAGCTCTTGGTGTTGGGACAGGCACAGGTCACTCTATTTTCCCATCAGGAAGAAGAATTAACCACAGGCTCAGCCTGCCCCCCGGAACCAGAACAGGGCCTGAAGCCATCCTGCGCTTTTGCGGCCAGCTCCCAAAAAAGCGACTTGTAAAATGGAGCTTCAGGGCACTGCAATTCACAAACCTGCAGAGTTATAAATGATAACTCTCGTCCACAAATATATTGAGGGAAGGCAAAGAAGAGGATTTGAAATCAAGGCAGAATTGCAGGAAACAGATTTCAGGAGGTAGATTCGAATCGCCTTTAAAGCACATGAAAAGCGGCAAAACGTTGACAATGATGCCCTTGGCCAAAAAGGGCGTATGCGTTTTTTCCTGAATATATTCAGGAAAAAACGCATACGCCCTTTTTGGCCAACCAAGCAACCTGGAAAGGCAAATCAGCGCTACAAAGAAGTCTCGCTTCCCATCGGTCAAAAGGGCCATGCTGAAAAAAGTGTCAAAACCAGAAATGCAGGACAGGCCATGGAGAAATGGGAGCCTTGCTACACTGATGGGCGGGATGTAAATTGCCAACAGCCACTCTGGAGAAGTGTACGGTGTGTCCTGAAACATCTAAAAAACACAGCTTAGAGAGCATAGGGCACTTCCACGCATGGGGGGATAAAGTGGGAAAAGTGAAAATCAGCAAGACACAAGCACCCCAAAGTTTAGGGCTGCTCTGTTGACAAGGACCTCCACTTCATTCCACCTTAAATATCCCAGGAAAGCGAAAAATGGATCAAAAAGTTGTGGTCCTTATGTACAATGGAATATCACTCAGCCATGAAATCAATGTCATAAGGCTAGTAGCAGCATGATGAGTGGATTTAGGTAAGACGATTCTAAGTGAAATAAGTCACACAGAAAAGGACACTTCTCATAAGGTGTCACTTATAGAGGGAATGTAAAAACCGTTACACTTGAACTGAATTACAAAACAGAACAGAGTCACACATGCAGAAAACACACTATGGCTGCTTAACGGGAAAGGTGAGGTGGGGTGATACATAAAACAAGAGTTTCAAATTAGCTCAGATACCGTTCCATAAACCCAATATGTAATAGACAAGACCTACTCCTTGCTCAGAGAACTGGACTCAACACGCCCGATTCACCGCACAAGAATATATCTGACTAGTAATAATCTTAAAACCTATGTATTGATATCTCTCTGTTAGTGTGTCAAGTGGGTGTAAAGCGGCATAAACACAGCCGTGAAAAGCAGCTAAACCCCATTATAAAAATAAATTACTTTTAAAAACCCATGAAACAAAGACAGGGAAAGAGAGAGAAATTCTTACACAATTCGTTCAGGGGCTGTGATGCAACCTGGATTGACCATATCTAGACCCACAGCTGGATGAGACATAAGGGTGGACACTCTTGGGGCTGAGAGGTTTGGTGAGGTTGGGTGAGCAAATGCAGACCCTTTAAAGTAATACTGCGTGCTACCCATCGCATGGGTCCCAAATCTCCAGGTTCAAGGGCATCTTCCTACATCGAAAACATGCATGAGAAACCCAGAAGATGGTACACCGTGTGATGGGGAAAGGTTTCTAAAACGCACCTCATTTCTCATCTCCTTGTGCTCGGGTTCGCCATTCCAGCCACTTTACTAGCAATCTCCCTACTTGGAGCATCAGCACCTTTAACCTCCTGTTCCGTACAGGTTGCAATTTGTCCTGAGGATGAACGGGAAGACGGGGAACCAATGAGAGACTAGCTCTTGGTGTTGGGACAGGCACAGGTCACTCTATTTTCCCATCAGGAAGAAGAATTAACCACAGGCTCAGCCTGCCCCCCGGAACCAGAACAGGGCCTGAAGCCATCCTGCGCTTTTGCGGCCAGCTCCCAAAAAAGCGACTTGTAAAATGGAGCTTCAGGGCACTGCAATTCACAAACCTGCAGAGTTATAAATGATAACTCTCGTCCACAAATATATTGAGGGAAGGCAAAGAAGAGGATTTGAAATCAAGGCAGAATTGCAGGAAACAGATTTCAGGAGGTAGATTCGAATCGCCTTTAAAGCACATGAAAAGCGGCAAAACGTTGACAATGATGCCCTTGGCCAAAAAGGGCGTATGCGTTTTTTCCTGAATATATTCAGGAAAAAACGCATACGCCCTTTTTGGCCAACCAAGCAACCTGGAAAGGCAAATCAGCGCTACAAAGAAGTCTTGCTTCCCATCGGTCAAAAGGGCCATGCTGAAAAAAGTGTCAAAACCAGAAATGCAGGACAGGCCATGGAGAAATGGGAGCCTTGCTACACTGATGGGCGGGATGTAAATTGCCAACAGCCACTCTGGAGAAGTGTACGGTGTGTCCTGAAACATCTAAAAAACACAGCTTAGAGAGCATAGGGCACTTCCACGCATGGGGGGATAAAGTGGGAAAAGTGAAAATCAGCAAGACACAAGCACCCCAAAGTTTAGGGCTGCTCTGTTGACAAGGACCTCCACTTCATTCCACCTTAAATATCCCAGGAAAGCGAAAAATGGATCAAAAAGTTGTGGTCCTTATGTACAATGGAATATCACTCAGCCATGAAATCAATGTCATAAGGCTAGTAGCAGCATGATGAGTGGATTTAGGTAAGACGATTCTAAGTGAAATAAGTCACACAGAAAAGGACACTTCTCATAAGGTGTCACTTATAGAGGGAATGTAAAAACCGTTACACTTGAACTGAATTACAAAACAGAACAGAGTCACACATGCAGAAAACACACTATGGCTGCTTAACGGGAAAGGTGAGGTGGGGTGATACATAAAACAAGAGTTTCAAATTAGCTCAGATACCGTTCCATAAACCCAATATGTAATAGACAAGACCTACTCCTTGCTCAGAGAACTGGACTCAACACGCCCGATTCACCGCACAAGAATATATCTGACTAGTAATAATCTTAAAACCTATGTATTGATATCTCTCTGTTAGTGTGTCAAGTGGGTGTAAAGCGGCATAAACACAGCCGTGAAAAGCAGCTAAACCCCATTATAAAAATAAATTACTTTTAAAAACCCATGAAACAAAGACAGGGAAAGAGAGAGAAATTCTTACACAATTCGTTCAGGGGCTGTGATGCAACCTGGATTGACCATATCTAGACCCACAGCTGGATGAGACATAAGGGTGGACACTCTTGGGGCTGAGAGGTTTGGTGAGGTTGGGTGAGCAAATGCAGACCCTTTAAAGTAATATTGCGTGCTACCCATCGCATGGGTCCCAAATCTCCAGGTTCAAGGGCATCTTCCTATATCGAAAACATGCATGAGAAACCCAGAAGATGGTACACCGTGTGATGGGGAAAGGTTTCTAAAACGCACCTCATTTCTCATCTCCTTGTGCTCGGGTTCGCCATTCCAGCCACTTTACTAGCAATCTCCCTACTTGGAGCATCAGCACCTTTAACCTCCTGTTCCGTACAGGTTGCAATTTGTCCTGAGGATGAACGGGAAGACGGGGAACCAATGAGAGACTAGCTCTTGGTGTTGGGACAGGCACAGGTCACTCTATTTTCCCATCAGGAAGAAGAATTAACCACAGGCTCAGCCTGCCCCCCGGAACCAGAACAGGGCCTGAAGCCATCCTGCGCTTTTGCGGCCAGCTCCCAAAAAAGCGACTTGTAAAATGGAGCTTCAGGGCACTGCAATTCACAAACCTGCAGAGTTATAAATGATAACTCTCGTCCACAAATATATTGAGGGAAGGCAAAGAAGAGGATTTGAAATCAAGGCAGAATTGCAGGAAACAGATTTCAGGAGGTAGATTCGAATCGCCTTTAAAGCACATGAAAAGCGGCAAAACGTTGACAATGATGCCCTTGGCCAAAAAGGGCGTATGCGTTTTTTCCTGAATATATTCAGGAAAAAACGCATACGCCCTTTTTGGCCAACCAAGCAACCTGGAAAGGCAAATCAGCGCTACAAAGAAGTCTCGCTTCCCATCGGTCAAAAGGGCCATGCTGAAAAAAGTGTCAAAACCAGAAATGCAGGACAGGCCATGGAGAAATGGGAGCCTTGCTACACTGATGGGCGGGATGTAAATTGCCAACAGCCAATCTGGAGAAGTGTACGGTGTGTCCTGAAACATCTAAAAAACACAGCTTAGAGAGCATAGGGCACTTCCACGCATGGGGGGATAAAGTGGGAAAAGTGAAAATCAGCAAGACACAAGCACCCCAAAGTTTAGGGCTGCTCTGTTGACAAGGACCTCCACTTCATTCCACCTTAAATATCCCAGGAAAGCGAAAAATGGATCAAAAAGTTGTGGTCCTTATGTACAATGGAATATCACTCAGCCATGAAATCAATGTCATAAGGCTAGTAGCAGCATGATGAGTGGATTTAGGTAAGACGATTCTAAGTGAAATAAGTCACACAGAAAAGGACACTTCTCATAAGGTGTCACTTATAGAGGGAATGTAAAAACCGTTACACTTGAACTGAATTACAAAACAGAACAGAGTCACACATGCAGAAAACACACTATGGCTGCTTAACGGGAAAGGTGAGGTGGGGTGATACATAAAACAAGAGTTTCAAATTAGCTCAGATACCGTTCCATAAACCCAATATGTAATAGACAAGACCTACTCCTTGCTCAGAGAACTGGACTCAACACGCCCGATTCACCGCACAAGAATATATCTGACTAGTAATAATCTTAAAACCTATGTATTGATATCTCTCTGTTAGTGTGTCAAGTGGGTGTAAAGCGGCATAAACACAGCCGTGAAAAGCAGCTAAACCCCATTATAAAAATAAATTACTTTTAAAAACCCATGAAACAAAGACAGGGAAAGAGAGAGAAATTCTTACACAATTCGTTCAGGGGCTGTGATGCAACCTGGATTGACCATATCTAGACCCACAGCTGGATGAGACATAAGGGTGGACACTCTTGGGGCTGAGAGGTTTGGTGAGGTTGGGTGAGCAAATGCAGACCCTTTAAAGTAATATTGCGTGCTACCCATCGCATGGGTCCCAAATCTCCAGGTTCAAGGGCATCTTCCTACATCGAAAACATGCATGAGAAACCCAGAAGATGGTACACCGTGTGATGGGGAAAGGTTTCTAAAACGCACCTCATTTCTCATCTCCTTGTGCTCGGGTTCGCCATTCCAGCCACTTTACTAGCAATCTCCCTACTTGGAGCATCAGCACCTTTAACCTCCTGTTCCGTACAGGTTGCAATTTGTCCTGAGGATGAACGGGAAGACGGGGAACCAATGAGAGACTAGCTCTTGGTGTTGGGACAGGCACAGGTCACTCTATTTTCCCATCAGGAAGAAGAATTAACCACAGGCTCAGCCTGCCCCCCGGAACCAGAACAGGGCCTGAAGCCATCCTGCGCTTTTGCGGCCAGCTCCCAAAAAAGCGACTTGTAAAATGGAGCTTCAGGGCACTGCAATTCACAAACCTGCAGAGTTATAAATGATAACTCTCGTCCACAAATATATTGAGGGAAGGCAAAGAAGAGGATTTGAAATCAAGGCAGAATTGCAGGAAACAGATTTCAGGAGGTAGATTCGAATCGCCTTTAAAGCACATGAAAAGCGGCAAAACGTTGACAATGATGCCCTTGGCCAAAAAGGGCGTATGCGTTTTTTCCTGAATATATTCAGGAAAAAACGCATACGCCCTTTTTGGCCAACCAAGCAACCTGGAAAGGCAAATCAGCGCTACAAAGAAGTCTCGCTTCCCATCGGTCAAAAGGGCCATGCTGAAAAAAGTGTCAAAACCAGAAATGCAGGACAGGCCATGGAGAAATGGGAGCCTTGCTACACTGATGGGTGGGATGTAAATTGCCAACAGCCACTCTGGAGAAGTGTACGGTGTGTCCTGAAACATCTAAGAAACACAGCTTAGAGAGCATAGGGCACTTCCACGCATGAGGGGATAAAGTGGGAAAATTGAAAATCAGCAAGACACAAGCACCCCAAAGTTTAGGGCTGCTCTGTTGACAAGGACCTCCACTTCATTCCACCTTAAATATCCCAGGAAAGCGAAAAATGGATCAAAAAGTTGTGGTCCTTATGTACAATGGAATATCACTCAGCCATGAAATCAATGTCATAAGGCTAGTAGCAGCATGATGAGTGGATTTAGGTAAGACGATTCTAAGTGAAATAAGTCACACAGAAAAGGACACTTCTCATAAGGTGTCACTTATAGAGGGAATGTAAAAACCGTTACACTTGAACTGAATTACAAAACAGAACAGAGTCACACATGCAGAAAACACACTATGGCTGCTTAACGGGAAAGGTGAGGTGGGGTGATACATAAAACAAGAGTTTCAAATTAGCTCAGATACCGTTCCATAAACCCAATATGTAATAGACAAGACCTACTCCTTGCTCAGAGAACTGGACTCAACACGCCCGATTCACCGCACAAGAATATATCTGACTAGTAATAATCTTAAAACCTATGTATTGATATCTCTCTGTTAGTGTGTCAAGTGGGTGTAAAGCGGCATAAACACAGCCGTGAAAAGCAGCTAAACCCCATTATAAAAATAAATTACTTTTAAAAACCCATGAAACAAAGACAGGGAAAGAGAGAGAAATTCTTACACAATTCGTTCAGGGGCTGTGATGCAACCTGGATTGACCATATCTAGACCCACAGCTGGATGAGACATAAGGGTGGACACTCTTGGGGCTGAGAGGTTTGGTGAGGTTGGGTGAGCAAACGCAGACCCTTTAAAGTAATACTGCGTGCTACCCATCGCATGGGTCCCAAATCTCCAGGTTCAAGGGCATCTTCCTACATCGAAAACATGCATGAGAAACCCAGAAGATGGTACACCGTGTGATGGGGAAAGGTTTCTAAAACGCACCTCATTTCTCATCTCCTTGTGCTCGGGTTCGCCATTCCAGCCACTTTACTAGCAATCTCCCTACTTGGAGCATCAGCACCTTTAACCTCCTGTTCCGTACAGGTTGCAATTTGTCCTGAGGATGAACGGGAAGACGGGGAACCAATGAGAGACTAGCTCTTGGTGTTGGGACAGGCACAGGTCACTCTATTTTCCCATCAGGAAGAAGAATTAACCACAGGCTCAGCCTGCCCCCCGGAACCAGAACAGGGCCTGAAGCCATCCTGCGCTTTTGCGGCCAGCTCCCAAAAAAGCGACTTGTAAAATGGAGCTTCAGGGCACTGCAATTCACAAACCTGCAGAGTTATAAATGATAACTCTCGTCCACAAATATATTGAGGGAAGGCAAAGAAGAGGATTTGAAATCAAGGCAGAATTGCAGGAAACAGATTTCAGGAGGTAGATTCGAATCGCCTTTAAAGCACATGAAAAGCGGCAAAACGTTGACAATGATGCCCTTGGCCAAAAAGGGCGTATGCGTTTTTTCCTGAATATATTCAGGAAAAAACGCATACGCCCTTTTTGGCCAACCAAGCAACCTGGAAAGGCAAATCAGCGCTACAAAGAAGTCTCGCTTCCCATCGGTCAAAAGGGCCATGCTGAAAAAAGTGTCAAAACCAGAAATGCAGGACAGGCCATGGAGAAATGGGAGCCTTGCTACACTGATGGGCGGGATGTAAATTGCCAACAGCCACTCTGGAGAAGTGTACGGTGTGTCCTGAAACATCTAAAAAACACAGCTTAGAGAGCATAGGGCACTTCCACGCATGGGGGGATAAAGTGGGAAAAGTGAAAATCAGCAAGACACAAGCACCCCAAAGTTTAGGGCTGCTCTGTTGACAAGGACCTCCACTTCATTCCACCTTAAATATCCCAGGAAAGCGAAAAATGGATCAAAAAGTTGTGGTCCTTATGTACAATGGAATATCACTCAGCCATGAAATCAATGTCATAAGGCTAGTAGCAGCATGATGAGTGGATTTAGGTAAGACGATTCTAAGTGAAATAAGTCACACAGAAAAGGACACTTCTCATAAGGTGTCACTTATAGAGGGAATGTAAAAACCGTTACACTTGAACTGAATTACAAAACAGAACAGAGTCACACATGCAGAAAACACACTATGGCTGCTTAACGGGAAAGGTGAGGTGGGGTGATACATAAAACAAGAGTTTCAAATTAGCTCAGATACCGTTCCATAAACCCAATATGTAATAGACAAGACCTACTCCTTGCTCAGAGAACTGGACTCAACACGCCCGATTCACCGCACAAGAATATATCTGACTAGTAATAATCTTAAAACCTATGTATTGATATCTCTCTGTTAGTGTGTCAAGTGGGTGTAAAGCGGCATAAACACAGCCGTGAAAAGCAGCTAAACCCCATTATAAAAATAAATTACTTTTAAAAACCCATGAAACAAAGACAGGGAAAGAGAGAGAAATTCTTACACAATTCGTTCAGGGGCTGTGATGCAACCTGGATTGACCATATCTAGACCCACAGCTGGATGAGACATAAGGGTGGACACTCTTGGGGCTGAGAGGTTTGGTGAGGTTGGGTGAGCAAATGCAGACCCTTTAAAGTAATATTGCGTGCTACCCATCGCATGGGTCCCAAATCTCCAGGTTCAAGGGCATCTTCCTACATCGAAAACATGCATGAGAAACCCAGAAGATGGTACACCGTGTGATGGGGAAAGGTTTCTAAAACGCACCTCATTTCTCATCTCCTTGTGCTCGGGTTCGCCATTCCAGCCACTTTACTAGCAATCTCCCTACTTGGAGCATCAGCACCTTTAACCTCCTGTTCCGTACAGGTTGCAATTTGTCCTGAGGATGAACGGGAAGACGGGGAACCAATGAGAGACTAGCTCTTGGTGTTGGGACAGGCACAGGTCACTCTATTTTCCCATCAGGAAGAAGAATTAACCACAGGCTCAGCCTGCCCCCCGGAACCAGAACAGGGCCTGAAGCCATCCTGCGCTTTTGCGGCCAGCTCCCAAAAAAGCGACTTGTAAAATGGAGCTTCAGGGCACTGCAATTCACAAACCTGCAGAGTTATAAATGATAACTCTCGTCCACAAATATATTGAGGGAAGGCAAAGAAGAGGATTTGAAATCAAGGCAGAATTGCAGGAAACAGATTTCAGGAGGTAGATTCGAATCGCCTTTAAAGCACATGAAAAGCGGCAAAACGTTGACAATGATGCCCTTGGCCAAAAAGGGCGTATGCGTTTTTTCCTGAATATATTCAGGAAAAAACGCATACGCCCTTTTTGGCCAACCAAGCAACCTGGAAAGGCAAATCAGCGCTACAAAGAAGTCTCGCTTCCCATCGGTCAAAAGGGCCATGCTGAAAAAAGTGTCAAAACCAGAAATGCAGGACAGGCCATGGAGAAATGGGAGCCTTGCTACACTGATGGGCGGGATGTAAATTGCCAACAGCCACTCTGGAGAAGTGTACGGTGTGTCCTGAAACATCTAAAAAACACAGCTTAGAGAGCATAGGGCACTTCCACGCATGGGGGGATAAAGTGGGAAAAGTGAAAATCAGCAAGACACAAGCACCCCAAAGTTTAGGGCTGCTCTGTTGACAAGGACCTCCACTTCATTCCACCTTAAATATCCCAGGAAAGCGAAAAATGGATCAAAAAGTTGTGGTCCTTATGTACAATGGAATATCACTCAGCCATGAAATCAATGTCATAAGGCTAGTAGCAGCATGATGAGTGGATTTAGGTAAGACGATTCTAAGTGAAATAAGTCACACAGAAAAGGACACTTCTCATAAGGTGTCACTTATAGAGGGAATGTAAAAACCGTTACACTTGAACTGAATTACAAAACAGAACAGAGTCACACATGCAGAAAACACACTATGGCTGCTTAACGGGAAAGGTGAGGTGGGGTGATACATAAAACAAGAGTTTCAAATTAGCTCAGATACCGTTCCATAAACCCAATATGTAATAGACAAGACCTACTCCTTGCTCAGAGAACTGGACTCAACACGCCCGATTCACCGCACAAGAATATATCTGACTAGTAATAATCTTAAAACCTATGTATTGATATCTCTCTGTTAGTGTGTCAAGTGGGTGTAAAGCGGCATAAACACAGCCGTGAAAAGCAGCTAAACCCCATTATAAAAATAAATTACTTTTAAAAACCCATGAAACAAAGACAGGGAAAGAGAGAGAAATTCTTACACAATTCGTTCAGGGGCTGTGATGCAACCTGGATTGACCATATCTAGACCCACAGCTGGATGAGACATAAGGGTGGACACTCTTGGGGCTGAGAGGTTTGGTGAGGTTGGGTGAGCAAATGCAGACCCTTTAAAGTAATACTGCGTGCTACCCATCGCATGGGTCCCAAATCTCCAGGTTCAAGGGCATCTTCCTACATCGAAAACATGCATGAGAAACCCAGAAGATGGTACACCGTGTGATGGGGAAAGGTTTCTAAAACGCACCTCATTTCTCATCTCCTTGTGCTCGGGTTCGCCATTCCAGCCACTTTACTAGCAATCTCCCTACTTGGAGCATCAGCACCTTTAACCTCCTGTTCCGTACAGGTTGCAATTTGTCCTGAGGATGAACGGGAAGACGGGGAACCAATGAGAGACTAGCTCTTGGTGTTGGGACAGGCACAGGTCACTCTATTTTCCCATCAGGAAGAATAATTAACCACAGGCTCAGCCTGCCCCCCGGAACCAGAACAGGGCCTGAAGCCATCCTGCGCTTTTGCGGCCAGCTCCCAAAAAAGCGACTTGTAAAATGGAGCTTCAGGGCACTGCAATTCACAAACCTGCAGAGTTATAAATGATAACTCTCGTCCACAAATATATTGAGGGAAGGCAAAGAAGAGGATTTGAAATCAAGGCAGAATTGCAGGAAACAGATTTCAGGAGGTAGATTCGAATCGCCTTTAAAGCACATGAAAAGCGGCAAAACGTTGACAATGATGCCCTTGGCCAAAAAGGGCGTATGCGTTTTTTCCTGAATATATTCAGGAAAAAACGCATACGCCCTTTTTGGCCAACCAAGCAACCTGGAAAGGCAAATCAGCGCTACAAAGAAGTCTCGCTTCCCATCGGTCAAAAGGGCCATGCTGAAAAAAGTGTCAAAACCAGAAATGCAGGACAGGCCATGGAGAAATGGGAGCCTTGCTACACTGATGGGTGGGATGTAAATTGCCAACAGCCACTCTGGAGAAGTGTACGGTGTGTCCTGAAACATCTAAGAAACACAGCTTAGAGAGCATAGGGCACTTCCACGCATGAGGGGATAAAGTGGGAAAATTGAAAATCAGCAAGACACAAGCACCCCAAAGTTTAGGGCTGCTCTGTTGACAAGGACCTCCACTTCATTCCACCTTAAATATCCCAGGAAAGCGAAAAATGGATCAAAAAGTTGTGGTCCTTATGTACAATGGAATATCACTCAGCCATGAAATCAATGTCATAAGGCTAGTAGCAGCATGATGAGTGGATTTAGGTAAGACGATTCTAAGTGAAATAAGTCACACAGAAAAGGACACTTCTCATAAGGTGTCACTTATAGAGGGAATGTAAAAACCGTTACACTTGAACTGAATTACAAAACAGAACAGAGTCACACATGCAGAAAACACACTATGGCTGCTTAACGGGAAAGGTGAGGTGGGGTGATACATAAAACAAGAGTTTCAAATTAGCTCAGATACCGTTCCATAAACCCAATATGTAATAGACAAGACCTACTCCTTGCTCAGAGAACTGGACTCAACACGCCCGATTCACCGCACAAGAATATATCTGACTAGTAATAATCTTAAAACCTATGTATTGATATCTCTCTGTTAGTGTGTCAAGTGGGTGTAAAGCGGCATAAACACAGCCGTGAAAAGCAGCTAAACCCCATTATAAAAATAAATTACTTTTAAAAACCCATGAAACAAAGACAGGGAAAGAGAGAGAAATTCTTACACAATTCGTTCAGGGGCTGTGATGCAACCTGGATTGACCATATCTAGACCCACAGCTGGATGAGACATAAGGGTGGACACTCTTGGGGCTGAGAGGTTTGGTGAGGTTGGGTGAGCAAACGCAGACCCTTTAAAGTAATACTGCGTGCTACCCATCGCATGGGTCCCAAATCTCCAGGTTCAAGGGCATCTTCCTACATCGAAAACATGCATGAGAAACCCAGAAGATGGTACACCGTGTGATGGGGAAAGGTTTCTAAAACGCACCTCATTTCTCATCTCCTTGTGCTCGGGTTCGCCATTCCAGCCACTTTACTAGCAATCTCCCTACTTGGAGCATCAGCACCTTTAACCTCCTGTTCCGTACAGGTTGCAATTTGTCCTGAGGATGAACGGGAAGACGGGGAACCAATGAGAGACTAGCTCTTGGTGTTGGGACAGGCACAGGTCACTCTATTTTCCCATCAGGAAGAAGAATTAACCACAGGCTCAGCCTGCCCCCCGGAACCAGAACAGGGCCTGAAGCCATCCTGCGCTTTTGCGGCCAGCTCCCAAAAAAGCGACTTGTAAAATGGAGCTTCAGGGCACTGCAATTCACAAACCTGCAGAGTTATAAATGATAACTCTCGTCCACAAATATATTGAGGGAAGGCAAAGAAGAGGATTTGAAATCAAGGCAGAATTGCAGGAAACAGATTTCAGGAGGTAGATTCGAATCGCCTTTAAAGCACATGAAAAGCGGCAAAACGTTGACAATGATGCCCTTGGCCAAAAAGGGCGTATGCGTTTTTTCCTGAATATATTCAGGAAAAAACGCATACGCCCTTTTTGGCCAACCAAGCAACCTGGAAAGGCAAATCAGCGCTACAAAGAAGTCTCGCTTCCCATCGGTCAAAAGGGCCATGCTGAAAAAAGTGTCAAAACCAGAAATGCAGGACAGGCCATGGAGAAATGGGAGCCTTGCTACACTGATGGGCGGGATGTAAATTGCCAACAGCCACTCTGGAGAAGTGTACGGTGTGTCCTGAAACATCTAAAAAACACAGCTTAGAGAGCATAGGGCACTTCCACGCATGGGGGGATAAAGTGGGAAAAGTGAAAATCAGCAAGACACAAGCACCCCAAAGTTTAGGGCTGCTCTGTTGACAAGGACCTCCACTTCATTCCACCTTAAATATCCCAGGAAAGCGAAAAATGGATCAAAAAGTTGTGGTCCTTATGTACAATGGAATATCACTCAGCCATGAAATCAATGTCATAAGGCTAGTAGCAGCATGATGAGTGGATTTAGGTAAGACGATTCTAAGTGAAATAAGTCACACAGAAAAGGACACTTCTCATAAGGTGTCACTTATAGAGGGAATGTAAAAACCGTTACACTTGAACTGAATTACAAAACAGAACAGAGTCACACATGCAGAAAACACACTATGGCTGCTTAACGGGAAAGGTGAGGTGGGGTGATACATAAAACAAGAGTTTCAAATTAGCTCAGATACCGTTCCATAAACCCAATATGTAATAGACAAGACCTACTCCTTGCTCAGAGAACTGGACTCAACACGCCCGATTCACCGCACAAGAATATATCTGACTAGTAATAATCTTAAAACCTATGTATTGATATCTCTCTGTTAGTGTGTCAAGTGGGTGTAAAGCGGCATAAACACAGCCGTGAAAAGCAGCTAAACCCCATTATAAAAATAAATTACTTTTAAAAACCCATGAAACAAAGACAGGGAAAGAGAGAGAAATTCTTACACAATTCGTTCAGGGGCTGTGATGCAACCTGGATTGACCATATCTAGACCCACAGCTGGATGAGACATAAGGGTGGACACTCTTGGGGCTGAGAGGTTTGGTGAGGTTGGGTGAGCAAATGCAGACCCTTTAAAGTAATATTGCGTGCTACCCATCGCATGGGTCCCAAATCTCCAGGTTCAAGGGCATCTTCCTACATCGAAAACATGCATGAGAAACCCAGAAGATGGTACACCGTGTGATGGGGAAAGGTTTCTAAAACGCACCTCATTTCTCATCTCCTTGTGCTCGGGTTCGCCATTCCAGCCACTTTACTAGCAATCTCCCTACTTGGAGCATCAGCACCTTTAACCTCCTGTTCCGTACAGGTTGCAATTTGTCCTGAGGATGAACGGGAAGACGGGGAACCAATGAGAGACTAGCTCTTGGTGTTGGGACAGGCACAGGTCACTCTATTTTCCCATCAGGAAGAAGAATTAACCACAGGCTCAGCCTGCCCCCCGGAACCAGAACAGGGCCTGAAGCCATCCTGCGCTTTTGCGGCCAGCTCCCAAAAAAGCGACTTGTAAAATGGAGCTTCAGGGCACTGCAATTCACAAACCTGCAGAGTTATAAATGATAACTCTCGTCCACAAATATATTGAGGGAAGGCAAAGAAGAGGATTTGAAATCAAGGCAGAATTGCAGGAAACAGATTTCAGGAGGTAGATTCGAATCGCCTTTAAAGCACATGAAAAGCGGCAAAACGTTGACAATGATGCCCTTGGCCAAAAAGGGCGTATGCGTTTTTTCCTGAATATATTCAGGAAAAAACGCATACGCCCTTTTTGGCCAACCAAGCAACCTGGAAAGGCAAATCAGCGCTACAAAGAAGTCTCGCTTCCCATCGGTCAAAAGGGCCATGCTGAAAAAAGTGTCAAAACCAGAAATGCAGGACAGGCCATGGAGAAATGGGAGCCTTGCTACACTGATGGGTGGGATGTAAATTGCCAACAGCCACTCTGGAGAAGTGTACGGTGTGTCCTGAAACATCTAAGAAACACAGCTTAGAGAGCATAGGGCACTTCCACGCATGAGGGGATAAAGTGGGAAAATTGAAAATCAGCAAGACACAAGCACCCCAAAGTTTAGGGCTGCTCTGTTGACAAGGACCTCCACTTCATTCCACCTTAAATATCCCAGGAAAGCGAAAAATGGATCAAAAAGTTGTGGTCCTTATGTACAATGGAATATCACTCAGCCATGAAATCAATGTCATAAGGCTAGTAGCAGCATGATGAGTGGATTTAGGTAAGACGATTCTAAGTGAAATAAGTCACACAGAAAAGGACACTTCTCATAAGGTGTCACTTATAGAGGGAATGTAAAAACCGTTACACTTGAACTGAATTACAAAACAGAACAGAGTCACACATGCAGAAAACACACTATGGCTGCTTAACGGGAAAGGTGAGGTGGGGTGATACATAAAACAAGAGTTTCAAATTAGCTCAGATACCGTTCCATAAACCCAATATGTAATAGACAAGACCTACTCCTTGCTCAGAGAACTGGACTCAACACGCCCGATTCACCGCACAAGAATATATCTGACTAGTAATAATCTTAAAACCTATGTATTGATATCTCTCTGTTAGTGTGTCAAGTGGGTGTAAAGCGGCATAAACACAGCCGTGAAAAGCAGCTAAACCCCATTATAAAAATAAATTACTTTTAAAAACCCATGAAACAAAGACAGGGAAAGAGAGAGAAATTCTTACACAATTCGTTCAGGGGCTGTGATGCAACCTGGATTGACCATATCTAGACCCACAGCTGGATGAGACATAAGGGTGGACACTCTTGGGGCTGAGAGGTTTGGTGAGGTTGGGTGAGCAAACGCAGACCCTTTAAAGTAATACTGCGTGCTACCCATCGCATGGGTCCCAAATCTCCAGGTTCAAGGGCATCTTCCTACATCGAAAACATGCATGAGAAACCCAGAAGATGGTACACCGTGTGATGGGGAAAGGTTTCTAAAACGCACCTCATTTCTCATCTCCTTGTGCTCGGGTTCGCCATTCCAGCCACTTTACTAGCAATCTCCCTACTTGGAGCATCAGCACCTTTAACCTCCTGTTCCGTACAGGTTGCAATTTGTCCTGAGGATGAACGGGAAGACGGGGAACCAATGAGAGACTAGCTCTTGGTGTTGGGACAGGCACAGGTCACTCTATTTTCCCATCAGGAAGAAGAATTAACCACAGGCTCAGCCTGCCCCCCGGAACCAGAACAGGGCCTGAAGCCATCCTGCGCTTTTGCGGCCAGCTCCCAAAAAAGCGACTTGTAAAATGGAGCTTCAGGGCACTGCAATTCACAAACCTGCAGAGTTATAAATGATAACTCTCGTCCACAAATATATTGAGGGAAGGCAAAGAAGAGGATTTGAAATCAAGGCAGAATTGCAGGAAACAGATTTCAGGAGGTAGATTCGAATCGCCTTTAAAGCACATGAAAAGCGGCAAAACGTTGACAATGATGCCCTTGGCCAAAAAGGGCGTATGCGTTTTTTCCTGAATATATTCAGGAAAAAACGCATACGCCCTTTTTGGCCAACCAAGCAACCTGGAAAGGCAAATCAGCGCTACAAAGAAGTCTCGCTTCCCATCGGTCAAAAGGGCCATGCTGAAAAAAGTGTCAAAACCAGAAATGCAGGACAGGCCATGGAGAAATGGGAGCCTTGCTACACTGATGGGCGGGATGTAAATTGCCAACAGCCACTCTGGAGAAGTGTACGGTGTGTCCTGAAACATCTAAAAAACACAGCTTAGAGAGCATAGGGCACTTCCACGCATGGGGGGATAAAGTGGGAAAAGTGAAAATCAGCAAGACACAAGCACCCCAAAGTTTAGGGCTGCTCTGTTGACAAGGACCTCCACTTCATTCCACCTTAAATATCCCAGGAAAGCGAAAAATGGATCAAAAAGTTGTGGTCCTTATGTACAATGGAATATCACTCAGCCATGAAATCAATGTCATAAGGCTAGTAGCAGCATGATGAGTGGATTTAGGTAAGACGATTCTAAGTGAAATAAGTCACACAGAAAAGGACACTTCTCATAAGGTGTCACTTATAGAGGGAATGTAAAAACCGTTACACTTGAACTGAATTACAAAACAGAACAGAGTCACACATGCAGAAAACACACTATGGCTGCTTAACGGGAAAGGTGAGGTGGGGTGATACATAAAACAAGAGTTTCAAATTAGCTCAGATACCGTTCCATAAACCCAATATGTAATAGACAAGACCTACTCCTTGCTCAGAGAACTGGACTCAACACGCCCGATTCACCGCACAAGAATATATCTGACTAGTAATAATCTTAAAACCTATGTATTGATATCTCTCTGTTAGTGTGTCAAGTGGGTGTAAAGCGGCATAAACACAGCCGTGAAAAGCAGCTAAACCCCATTATAAAAATAAATTACTTTTAAAAACCCATGAAACAAAGACAGGGAAAGAGAGAGAAATTCTTACACAATTCGTTCAGGGGCTGTGATGCAACCTGGATTGACCATATCTAGACCCACAGCTGGATGAGACATAAGGGTGGACACTCTTGGGGCTGAGAGGTTTGGTGAGGTTGGGTGAGCAAATGCAGACCCTTTAAAGTAATATTGCGTGCTACCCATCGCATGGGTCCCAAATCTCCAGGTTCAAGGGCATCTTCCTACATCGAAAACATGCATGAGAAACCCAGAAGATGGTACACCGTGTGATGGGGAAAGGTTTCTAAAACGCACCTCATTTCTCATCTCCTTGTGCTCGGGTTCGCCATTCCAGCCACTTTACTAGCAATCTCCCTACTTGGAGCATCAGCACCTTTAACCTCCTGTTCCGTACAGGTTGCAATTTGTCCTGAGGATGAACGGGAAGACGGGGAACCAATGAGAGACTAGCTCTTGGTGTTGGGACAGGCACAGGTCACTCTATTTTCCCATCAGGAAGAAGAATTAACCACAGGCTCAGCCTGCCCCCCGGAACCAGAACAGGGCCTGAAGCCATCCTGCGCTTTTGCGGCCAGCTCCCAAAAAAGCGACTTGTAAAATGGAGCTTCAGGGCACTGCAATTCACAAACCTGCAGAGTTATAAATGATAACTCTCGTCCACAAATATATTGAGGGAAGGCAAAGAAGAGGATTTGAAATCAAGGCAGAATTGCAGGAAACAGATTTCAGGAGGTAGATTCGAATCGCCTTTAAAGCACATGAAAAGCGGCAAAACGTTGACAATGATGCCCTTGGCCAAAAAGGGCGTATGCGTTTTTTCCTGAATATATTCAGGAAAAAACGCATACGCCCTTTTTGGCCAACCAAGCAACCTGGAAAGGCAAATCAGCGCTACAAAGAAGTCTCGCTTCCCATCGGTCAAAAGGGCCATGCTGAAAAAAGTGTCAAAACCAGAAATGCAGGACAGGCCATGGAGAAATGGGAGCCTTGCTACACTGATGGGCGGGATGTAAATTGCCAACAGCCACTCTGGAGAAGTGTACGGTGTGTCCTGAAACATCTAAAAAACACAGCTTAGAGAGCATAGGGCACTTCCACGCATGGGGGGATAAAGTGGGAAAAGTGAAAATCAGCAAGACACAAGCACCCCAAAGTTTAGGGCTGCTCTGTTGACAAGGACCTCCACTTCATTCCACCTTAAATATCCCAGGAAAGCGAAAAATGGATCAAAAAGTTGTGGTCCTTATGTACAATGGAATATCACTCAGCCATGAAATCAATGTCATAAGGCTAGTAGCAGCATGATGAGTGGATTTAGGTAAGACGATTCTAAGTGAAATAAGTCACACAGAAAAGGACACTTCTCATAAGGTGTCACTTATAGAGGGAATGTAAAAACCGTTACACTTGAACTGAATTACAAAACAGAACAGAGTCACACATGCAGAAAACACACTATGGCTGCTTAACGGGAAAGGTGAGGTGGGGTGATACATAAAACAAGAGTTTCAAATTAGCTCAGATACCGTTCCATAAACCCAATATGTAATAGACAAGACCTACTCCTTGCTCAGAGAACTGGACTCAACACGCCCGATTCACCGCACAAGAATATATCTGACTAGTAATAATCTTAAAACCTATGTATTGATATCTCTCTGTTAGTGTGTCAAGTGGGTGTAAAGCGGCATAAACACAGCCGTGAAAAGCAGCTAAACCCCATTATAAAAATAAATTACTTTTAAAAACCCATGAAACAAAGACAGGGAAAGAGAGAGAAATTCTTACACAATTCGTTCAGGGGCTGTGATGCAACCTGGATTGACCATATCTAGACCCACAGCTGGATGAGACATAAGGGTGGACACTCTTGGGGCTGAGAGGTTTGGTGAGGTTGGGTGAGCAAATGCAGACCCTTTAAAGTAATATTGCGTGCTACCCATCGCATGGGTCCCAAATCTCCAGGTTCAAGGGCATCTTCCTACATCGAAAACATGCATGAGAAACCCAGAAGATGGTACACCGTGTGATGGGGAAAGGTTTCTAAAACGCACCTCATTTCTCATCTCCTTGTGCTCGGGTTCGCCATTCCAGCCACTTTACTAGCAATCTCCCTACTTGGAGCATCAGCACCTTTAACCTCCTGTTCCGTACAGGTTGCAATTTGTCCTGAGGATGAACGGGAAGACGGGGAACCAATGAGAGACTAGCTCTTGGTGTTGGGACAGGCACAGGTCACTCTATTTTCCCATCAGGAAGAAGAATTAACCACAGGCTCAGCCTGCCCCCCGGAACCAGAACAGGGCCTGAAGCCATCCTGCGCTTTTGCGGCCAGCTCCCAAAAAAGCGACTTGTAAAATGGAGCTTCAGGGCACTGCAATTCACAAACCTGCAGAGTTATAAATGATAACTCTCGTCCACAAATATATTGAGGGAAGGCAAAGAAGAGGATTTGAAATCAAGGCAGAATTGCAGGAAACAGATTTCAGGAGGTAGATTCGAATCGCCTTTAAAGCACATGAAAAGCGGCAAAACGTTGACAATGATGCCCTTGGCCAAAAAGTGCGTATGCGTTTTTTCCTGAATATATTCAGGAAAAAACGCATACGCCCTTTTTGGCCAACCAAGCAACCTGGAAAGGCAAATCAGCGCTACAAAGAAGTCTCGCTTCCCATCGGTCAAAAGGGCCATGCTGAAAAAAGTGTCAAAACCAGAAATGCAGGACAGGCCATGGAGAAATGGGAGCCTTGCTACACTGATGGGTGGGATGTAAATTGCCAACAGCCACTCTGGAGAAGTGTACGGTGTGTCCTGAAACATCTAAGAAACACAGCTTAGAGAGCATAGGGCACTTCCACGCATGAGGGGATAAAGTGGGAAAATTGAAAATCAGCAAGACACAAGCACCCCAAAGTTTAGGGCTGCTCTGTTGACAAGGACCTCCACTTCATTCCACCTTAAATATCCCAGGAAAGCGAAAAATGGATCAAAAGTTGTGGTCCTTATGTACAATGGAATATCACTCAGCCATGAAATCAATGTCATAAGGCTAGTAGCAGCATGATGAGTGGATTTAGGTAAGACGATTCTAAGTGAAATAAGTCACACAGAAAAGGACACTTCTCATAAGGTGTCACTTATAGAGGGAATGTAAAAACCGTTACACTTGAACTGAATTACAAAACAGAACAGAGTCACACATGCAGAAAACACACTATGGCTGCTTAACGGGAAAGGTGAGGTGGGGTGATACATAAAACAAGAGTTTCAAATTAGCTCAGATACCGTTCCATAAACCCAATATGTAATAGACAAGACCTACTCCTTGCTCAGAGAACTGGACTCAACACGCCCGATTCACCGCACAAGAATATATCTGACTAGTAATAATCTTAAAACCTATGTATTGATATCTCTCTGTTAGTGTGTCAAGTGGGTGTAAAGCGGCATAAACACAGCCGTGAAAAGCAGCTAAACCCCATTATAAAAATAAATTACTTTTAAAAACCCATGAAACAAAGACAGGGAAAGAGAGAGAAATTCTTACACAATTCGTTCAGGGGCTGTGATGCAACCTGGATTGACCATATCTAGACCCACAGCTGGATGAGACATAAGGGTGGACACTCTTGGGGCTGAGAGGTTTGGTGAGGTTGGGTGAGCAAACGCAGACCCTTTAAAGTAATACTGCGTGCTACCCATCGCATGGGTCCCAAATCTCCAGGTTCAAGGGCATCTTCCTACATCGAAAACATGCATGAGAAACCCAGAAGATGGTACACCGTGTGATGGGGAAAGGTTTCTAAAACGCACCTCATTTCTCATCTCCTTGTGCTCGGGTTCGCCATTCCAGCCACTTTACTAGCAATCTCCCTACTTGGAGCATCAGCACCTTTAACCTCCTGTTCCGTACAGGTTGCAATTTGTCCTGAGGATGAACGGGAAGACGGGGAACCAATGAGAGACTAGCTCTTGGTGTTGGGACAGGCACAGGTCACTCTATTTTCCCATCAGGAAGAAGAATTAACCACAGGCTCAGCCTGCCCCCCGGAACCAGAACAGGGCCTGAAGCCATCCTGCGCTTTTGCGGCCAGCTCCCAAAAAAGCGACTTGTAAAATGGAGCTTCAGGGCACTGCAATTCACAAACCTGCAGAGTTATAAATGATAACTCTCGTCCACAAATATATTGAGGGAAGGCAAAGAAGAGGATTTGAAATCAAGGCAGAATTGCAGGAAACAGATTTCAGGAGGTAGATTCGAATCGCCTTTAAAGCACATGAAAAGCGGCAAAACGTTGACAATGATGCCCTTGGCCAAAAAGGGCGTATGCGTTTTTTCCTGAATATATTCAGGAAAAAACGCATACGCCCTTTTTGGCCAACCAAGCAACCTGGAAAGGCAAATCAGCGCTACAAAGAAGTCTCGCTTCCCATCGGTCAAAAGGGCCATGCTGAAAAAAGTGTCAAAACCAGAAATGCAGGACAGGCCATGGAGAAATGGGAGCCTTGCTACACTGATGGGCGGGATGTAAATTGCCAACAGCCACTCTGGAGAAGTGTACGGTGTGTCCTGAAACATCTAAAAAACACAGCTTAGAGAGCATAGGGCACTTCCACGCATGGGGGGATAAAGTGGGAAAAGTGAAAATCAGCAAGACACAAGCACCCCAAAGTTTAGGGCTGCTCTGTTGACAAGGACCTCCACTTCATTCCACCTTAAATATCCCAGGAAAGCGAAAAATGGATCAAAAAGTTGTGGTCCTTATGTACAATGGAATATCACTCAGCCATGAAATCAATGTCATAAGGCTAGTAGCAGCATGATGAGTGGATTTAGGTAAGACGATTCTAAGTGAAATAAGTCACACAGAAAAGGACACTTCTCATAAGGTGTCACTTATAGAGGGAATGTAAAAACCGTTACACTTGAACTGAATTACAAAACAGAACAGAGTCACACATGCAGAAAACACACTATGGCTGCTTAACGGGAAAGGTGAGGTGGGGTGATACATAAAACAAGAGTTTCAAATTAGCTCAGATACCGTTCCATAAACCCAA